>NC_134827.1:38763923-39017770 GCF_004210375.1 Tachypleus tridentatus | reverse complement strand
CAGCTCTCTAGAGCACAGAAAATATGGACAAAGAATATACAGTAACATTTCAATTATCATACATATGTATATATAAATTATTCCTATTTAGAAATAAATTATTAAACTTATTTTTCTTAAAATATAGAACAATAAACCAAGAAATAAAGCAAACAATTATCTCTTCTCGGTACAACCTTTGTACTTTCGGTTGTTGTTGGACATAGGTTGCTAAGCCTTTAAAATTTCACACATGGAAGATATCAAAATTTTGTTTAGGTTTTATATATACAGATAAATAACCAAAAGATCATGAATAACTAACTGATACCATAGAATTCCACTGTAATTTATTAACCTCGTAACTAAAGTTTTTCTCAGATTTTATAAAATATGAAACTTTGAGCAGACTAAAGACACAACCTACCTCATTGAAAACATGGATCGAAAATGTATGGAAGTCTTTTCAAAGATTAAAATGGTGGGAAAAACCACTCTGTGGACACTTTAAACTATTGACAGGTTAATCACATGTCACATACTGTGGTAAGAGCATATAAGAAACTGTTTCAAAAAATTGAAAGAAATGAATGGGGCCATTGTGTTTGATTCAATACATAAGCCATATTTCAGTAAATGATATAAGGTACTTATTTTATATTACACCTTGTAAATATTGGTAATTTGAGTTCCTGACTTCTACAAAATTATAAATTTGACACCACCCATCTAATTTTAAACAGCTCTGCATTAAGTGTACCACGTGATTCATTAAAATCTACATTTAAATGTGTTCTTTGAATACTTACTTTTAAATTAATAAATTAATTCATATATAATATTAAAGGTTGAATTAGAATCCACAGTTTGATTCCAAACTTACATGAAATTGTAAAATGGTAGTTCAATAAAATTTTGAACGCAAGTCAACAAATATGATGACATGACATTTGAACCCTGACCTGTCATGAAAGGGTTAACAGTGTTTTGATGCATCAAATTTCCTTTAACTATTTTTGTTTGATATCCCTTCCCAAACTTCACTGAAGTAAACTTTCCCTGGTATCCTGAGGATCTCTTATGTAAGTCCTGGGAGATCCTGATGAATTTGTTTCCTTCTGTGTTGCTTCTGAATGGATCGGATATGTTTGGTCTCATACCCTACTGAATTTTGTTCACTTTTAGTAAAATATGTCAATTTTTCACAATTTTATGTTCATTCCAGCACATTTTTTGAATATCTCTTTATTCAACAATATTTAACAGAAAATCTCCATATACTGTTAATTAATTAACATATTTAATTGATTAATTAAGAATTGGAAGATGATGATACTGTCAAGAGATATTCAGGAAACAAAATTATGGGACTTAAGGACTATAGGGCAATTTTTGGGTCAAATCTAGAAATAATACACAGACGCACACCCTCAAGGTCTCCTTCATATCCTTAAAAAGTTTCGGGTCTCTAGGTTCTTTCCTCTTGCAGCTATGGTGGTCACACATGCACACACATACTTTTATTATTAGATGGTACTGTTCCTCATTTGTCCTTATAACTGTATTAGGTACTTTTATAAATATCTAAAAGGTTTATTGCAAATAAGATAATAATATAAGAAAATAAATACAGCAATTTCAAAATTAATATATCATATTGACTCAACTGAGATTTGAATAAGAGACTTCAAGATGATGGTCGAGCCCATTAATCATTATGCACCACCCAAAACCAATTATTAACAAACAGTACAAATCTTTATTGTAAACTATCATGTCACTTAGGTTTTTCCTAACATTTTAGTGTCTTTCTCTAAACATAAGAAATTAATAATTTTAAAACAAGTTACAAAAAATCTCCACTTGAGAGTGACTTTAACAAGATTCTATCAATCCAGAATCAAACATTACTGATGAAGAGAGCATTACAGACAGATAGGTCAATTCAAATATATTTCAATAATAAAATATTGTCTTCTAAAACAAAACAAAAAGGAAGGCTAGCTAGTAGCTGTTAGATAACTTGCTTCCCCAAAGGAAGGCTAGTTAATAGTTGTTAGATAATCTGATTCACCAAAGGAAGGCTAGTTAACAGTTATTACATAACTTGGTTCACCAAAGGAAGGCTATTTAATAGTTGTTAGATAATCTGATTCACCAAAGGAAGGCTAGTTAACAGTTATTACATAACTTGGTTCACCAAAAAGGAAGGCTATTTAATAGTTGTTAGATAATTTGATTCACCAAAGGAAGGCTAGTTAACAGTTATTACACAACTTGGTTCACCAAAAAGGAAGGCTATTTAATAGTTGTTAGATAATTTGATTCACCAAAGGAGAGACAACCTGAACACAAATTCAGAAAAGGGTTAATCCAGAATAAATATAGTATGA
Source organism: Tachypleus tridentatus (assembly GCF_004210375.1). Taxonomy (NCBI): domain Eukaryota; kingdom Metazoa; phylum Arthropoda; class Merostomata; order Xiphosura; family Limulidae; genus Tachypleus; species Tachypleus tridentatus. Next base: position 39,015,398 of record NC_134827.1, on the reverse strand, counting down.
AACGGTAAAAAACAGAGACGACACTTACCTCTTGCTGTTGTTTGGAATACAACACGCATCCATAAACACAGAGCACACTTAGCAGCATCTACAATCAAAAGCATACAGCAAATAAACATCTTGAGAAATTATAATCAGTGATGTCGAAAACCCACTTGTAGAGAAATATATATGCAAAATCGCCCGTTTGGGTTGAGATAATATTTTATAGAAGAGCAAACAACGTTCATATAACATTATGATCAACTATAAACTTTGTGTCACAACCTTTGTGATTGGGACCCTTAAGAAAATATTTTACATAGAAGAGCAAACAACGCGTTCATATAACATTATGATCAACTATAAACTTTGTGTCACAACCTTCGTGATTGGGACCCTTAAGAAAATATTTTACATAGAAGAGCGAACAACGTTCATATAACATTATGATCAACTATAAACTTTGTGTCACAACCTTCGTGATTGGGACCCTTAAGAAAATATTTTCCTGACTAATTTGATGCCACTATACACAACTTTCAAATACAAAACTAAAACATGCATTAATTATAAAATTAGCAAAGTTTCAGTGTCTTAACTATGAACAATTATGACTCACCAAGTTACCAGTGAAAACTTACAGTGTGGTTACAATACTTATATTACTCACCAAGTTACTAGTGAAAGATTACAAAGTGTGGTTACAATACTTATATGACTCACCAAGTTACTAGTGAAAGATTACAAAGTGTGGTTACAATACTTATATGACTCACCAAGTTAAAAGTGAAAGATTATAGTGTGATTACAATACTTGTATGACTCACCAAGTTAATAGTGAAAGATTACAAAGTGTCGTTACAAGACTTATATGACTCACCAAGTTAATAGTGAAAGATTATAAAATGTGGTTACAAGACTTATATGACTCACCAAGTTAATAGTGAAAGGTTATAAAATGTGGTTACAAGACTTATGGCTCACCAAGTTACCAGTGAAAGATTATAAAGTGTGGTTACATTATATGACTCATCAAGTTACTAGCAAAAGACCTCAAGGTTGGCTAAATAGTGCCACACACTTTTAAGAATATAAAGGTACAGGCAGTCATACTATGCCCACCAGTAGTAGCATGAATACAGTCATGGCCTCCATGACTGAAATATTTGTTGACTGGTCAGTAACACACACAAAAAATCACAACACTTCACATTTCACTGGAAGTTGTATGTAATACTCTGAAGAAAGTACATGAAACTGTTAATAATGGAAATAGAGGTGCAAATCTAAAAGTTTCCAAAAATGATACCACATGTTTAAAATGGAATATCAAATGGTCAAATCCAGATACTACCAACATTGTTGTAGTAAATATGGGTGCGAATGTTATCTCACGTACAGTAACAGGCACGTTAGCAGAGAGATATCAGTGGAAAGGTAGATATTTGGAAACACTACTAATATGAGGTACTTGTTCTCCAACAATCAATAGCAGTTTGTTTGATGGTAGAGAGAAATAGTATCACACTCATTGTACATGTACATTCAAGCAAAGTAGAGGACCAGTACAACATAAGAGTGCACTTCAAATGATGGCAGTTTGACTGCAAGCGATACAGGCAGGTTCTACTCCATAATGATATACCCACATGAATACAACTCATCAGATAACAATTCCAGCAAGAAAATAACCCCAAGCAAATGGAAAATGTGGTGAAATAAAATCTTCAAGATAAAAAGCCCAATGGAAAACTCACCACCATTGCTTGGCTTGCCCAAAGACTTCAGATGAACATTGTTTGTGCTAATTAGGCTTAAACAAAAACTTAGATACTCAAAAGGAGACCACAATGTGGCTGAATACTAGGGAGTAATGCAGGTAACTCATAGTGGTATTCAACAATCATACTTTATTATTATATCTGTGATGATGCTGTGTACCATCTACACATCAACATTAGCTCCTGTTGTTTACAAAACACATCCAACATTAGCTCCTGTTGTTTACAAAACACATCCAACATTAGCTCCTGCTGTTTACAAAACACATCCAACATTAGCTCCTGTTGTTTACAAAACACATCCAACATTAGCTCCTGTTGTTTACAAATCTTTCATGTGCACTGCGAGTTTCTACAATTATTTCTATTATTTCAAGATGATTAAAAAAATTCATAGATTAAACCTTAAATGTTTTAATAAAACATAAAATAATTCATAGTAATAGGTCTATTACAGTATTATATGATATTCTACCTAAAATTATTTTCAAAACCATTTCTCATCATAGTGTAATGTAAGAGGTAAATAAACAGATAAAATGAAGAACAACCTTAATATAGATAAATAATCATTCAGGAGTTTGGTCTCACCTGAATAAGGAGCCACAGGAGCATGTTTTTTATTTGTGTCTGGGCAAAAAGTTCAGAACCAAACTTGATACAAATTATTGCTTCAGTCATCATAATAGCACTAGAATAGAAAAAAAAAAAACAGAATGGTCACAAGTGGCCCTATGAACATCTATTTCAGCTATTAATATCAAACACGTTTTTACATAAAAAATGCTTTTGATGAGTATAAGGGCTGCATCTCCTCGTTATAACAATATTTTATTTTTAATGCTATGTACTTCTGATATGACCTACAAACCAATTTCTAAGCAGTACTAACTTTATTATAGTGCTGGTGTTAAAATTATATTCAAATTTCACAAGAACAGATTTGTTTTATGTTGAAAGTCTGCCCTTCTTAACCCCATTTGCTTATTAAGTTAATGAAAAATTAATACCTCTCAGTGCTTACTGACACAACTAACCTAGGCCTAAGAAACAGAAGCATAAGTTATAATTATTGAACCAAATTTAACTATAAAAAACAGCTCTCTTTGCACTTAGAAGTTGAAGTGATATAATTAAAGGATAATCAAAACATAGTATTGTCATCCAACTTCTCACTAACCAGAGTTACTTTCAAAAAACAGAATTCTTTAAAACTTATCTAACTTAACAACATGCTAAACAAATGAATTAATTGGGTTAAACTTTTAATGATGGATAAAACTGACATATACAACCTTCTGGTTCACTATAAAATAACCAAATGGACACCACTTGACTATTTTTTAATACTTAAGTATTCACTTACCAAACTGGTTATAAATATTTAATTGTTTTATTACGAGGTCTCTGATGATCCACATAACAAGTGAAATAAAAATATTAAAAACAACACATAAAATTAATAACATTAATCATAACACCCCGATATTTTTAATACAGAAAATAAGGAATTTGATGTAATATTTAGACTGTTATTTATTATGAGTACTGAACCACAACATAATATAACATTAGTAGTAACCTGCATGAAAACAAAATGATGATTTGAGGGATAATTCATCAAGTTACATATTTTACACAAAAAACAACTGTTCTCTGTCATATCAAGCACACTTCAAAATGTTAAACCAATAATTATCTGACATAACAGCATAAAACATCAACAAAGGTGGACATTAGGAATACGAAAATAACACTATATATATTATCACAAAGCTACCATTTATCTAATATAACTGACAAAAAGGTAACATATCTTATTAACATTTCTCACTAGTTGTTAGACTATACTTACCATTCAACTACCACAATATATCACATTAATCACAAGTTGTTAGTCTGTATTTACCATTCCATTCAACTACTACAATATATCACATTCTACACAAGTTGTTAATCTGTATTTACCATTCAACTACTACAATATATCACATTCTACACAAGTTGTTAGTCTGTATTTACCATTCAACTACTACAATATATCACATTCTACACAAGTTGTTAGTCTGTATTTACCATTCAACTACTACAATATATCACATTCATCACAAGTTGTTAATCTGTAGTTACCATTCAACTACTACAATATATCACATTCTACACAAGTTGTTAGTTTGTATTTACCATTCAACTACTACAATATATCACATTCATCACAAGTTGTTAGTTTCTATTTACCATTCAACTACCACAATATATCACATTCTACACAAGTTGTTAGTCTGTATTTACCATTCAACTACTACAATATATCACATTCTACACAAGTTGTTAGTTTGTATTTACTATTCAACTATTACAATATATCACATTCTGCACAAGTTGTTAGTTTGTATTTACCATTCAACTACCACAATATATCACAGTCATCACAAGTTGTTAGTTTCTATTTACCATTCAACTACTATTCCATTCTTCATTCCATTCCATTCCTCTTCCATTATTCCATTCGTATTGTACCTTTCTAGTTACCATTCAACTACTACAATATATCACATTCTACACAAGTTGTTAGTTTGTATTTACCATTCAACTACTACAATATATCACATTCATCACAAGTTGTTGTTTTCTATTTACCATTCTAACTACAATATATCACATTCTACACAAGTTGTTAGTCTGTATTTACCATTCAACTACTACAATATATCACATTCTACACAAGTTGTTAGTTTGTATTTACTATTCAACTATTACAATATATCACATTCTGCACAAGTTGTTAGTTTGTATTTACCATTCAACTACCACAATATATCACATTCATCACAAGTTGTTAGTTTCTATTTACCATTCAACTACTACAATATATCACATTCTACACAAGTTGTTAGTCTGTATTTACCATTCAACTACTACAATATATCACATTCTACACAAGTTGTTAGTCTGTATTTACCATTCAACTACTACAATATATCACATTCATCACAAGTTGTTAGTTTGTATTTACCATTCAACTACTACAATATATCACATTCATCACAAGTTGTTAGTTTGTATTTACCATTCAACTACTACAATATATCACATTCTACACAAGTTGTTAGTCTGTATTTACCATTCAACTACAACAATATATCACATTCTACACAAGTTGTTAGTCTGTATTTACCATTCAACTACTACAATATATCACATTGTACACAAGTTGTTAGTCTGTATTTACCATTCAACTACTACAATATATCACATTCATCACAAGTTGTTAGTTTGTATTTACCATTCAACTACTACAATATATCACATTCTACACAATTTGTTAGTTTGTATTTACCATTCAACTACTACAATATATCACATTCTACACAATTTGTTAATTTGTATTTACCATTCAACTACTACAATATATCACATTCTACACAAGTTGTTAGTCTGTATTTACCATTCAACTACTACAATATATCACATTCTATACAAGTTGTTAGTTTGTATTTACCATTCAACTACCACAATATATCACATTCTACACAAGTTGTTAGTCTGTATTTACCATTCAACTACTACAATATATCACATTCATCACAAGTTGTTAGTCTGTATTTACCATTCAACTACTACAATATATCACATTCTACACAAGTTGTTAGTTTGTATTTACTAATCATCTAGTATGATATATCCTACATTTGACCAACAGTCAACACACTACTTGAATAAATTTATAAATCAATATTATCTTACCCAAACATCCAACACTGGGTACCAACTCTTTTGCATCGCGGTATCCGTAGAACGTAACTGTAGTACTGCCTGGAAGAACAATAAGACATTTTTATATTAATTTCAAGGTTAATGCTGCATTACTTAAAGCTACCTATCTAAATATACATTAAAACATATACCAACCATTCATACCAATGAAATGTTTTCCAACTTAAGTAATACTGATCAGATTGACAAATAACAGGAAATCCAACTGCAAAAATGCCATTACTAGTACAAGGTGTAAATAACATTTCTAGGATAGTCCATTTCTGTTTTGGTTTTTCATTGTCAGAACTCTCCAGAAATCAGGTACAGAGTGGTTATAAAGTCTAGCTCCTGACTCAAAGGGATGTAGCTAAAACTTGACTTTACAGATGGTGTTGAAATTCAGAGGGTGTGATTTTCATATTTCAAGGAATCATGCACCAAAGCCAACCCGACAGGAAATTTATTTTTTTCACCATTACCCACACATGAAGAGGTCATCTCCTGTGAATTTCAACTTCATCTCAAACAGATTTAAGTCTTTACTGCCATTCTGTCCTTGACTGAAGTACCTATTAATTAAACAACTTGAGATTAAACAAAAGTGTTGAAACAATAAACTCCTGGTATTCTTGATACATTGTTTAGGCAGAGTATTCAAGATGAAACTTTGTAGAATGGAGTGCCTGTTGTAGAGACACAAGTGCAGAGGATGGCATTTTTCGAACGTCTTCCCCTTTTCGTTATCGTCCACCTGAAAACGAAAGACAGAAGACTTTCAAAACGTCATCTCTTCTCTACAACACACAGTTGTCGTCCATTCTACAAAGATTCATCAATAAACTCCTGCTTCTGCATTTTGAGCATTTCAAAACATCAACGGATAAGAATGATTAAAACAAGTTTAGTTTAAAATCAGTATCATAATCTCAATACCTAAGTGTTGGAGCCACAACCATTCCTATGAGACATATCCTTCCCACACTCAGAGCATGTCCAGGAGGTATTTCAAATATGTGTTTCAGAAAGAAAGTGTTCAATTCTGTAACCTGAAAAGGAGGCAGCCGTCTTAGGGTAGCATAGTATAATTTAAAATGAATTTCTGAAGTTATAAAATGAGTTATTAATTAATTGCATTAATTAGAAAAGGTTTTAGTTTTTTACCCAAACTTTGTTATAAATACACATCTGTAACAATAACCAAAACTACAAGGAATCAAGTGATATCTGATGAAGTACAGATACGTTAACTTTTTTTTTATATAGTTTGATATATAGAATGTGATCAATACGTCCTCATTATGAGTAACAGTTAAATGACTGCAGTGGATTACATCAGAACTTCTAGAAAACTTCCTTATCCACTCATGGCTTTGGGAAGAAATTTTCTGAATTTCCAGAGATTTCTATACGGTTTTTTTATTAAGTGGTTTACTGCTCATAACTTAAAGTGTCACAAGTAGGCTAATAGAAGTATAATATATTATAAATAATACACAAACACACATCTACATAAATTGTTATGTAAATTAAACAAGAAATAAACTGTTTGCAAACAAATAACCAAAAATAGGAGGAGCAGAAAGTGTTCATACAGTTCAAAACGTGTGAAAAAAGTAATATTCCTGTAAAAATTTTGTTTAGTTTGGCAAATAAACTACATTATACCATTGCAGAACTAGACACTGGGTTCATAATTATTGGAATTTAGCCAGCAAAAAATGTACTTCCAGTAATTTAGCTCCGTCTCCATCATTATCTGCTTGGTTATTGTGGCGAACAGGAAACAACTGTCCAGTGATTTAAAAAACTGGATTATTGTAAACTACAAGTCTCGTGTGTCTCTTTCCAGTATTGCTACACAAAGTAATGTGCCGAAATCTACTGTTCAAAACATAATTGCCAAGTTTAAGCTTACAGGATCAACTGCTAACCTACCTCGTTCCGGACGCCCCACCAAATTTCCAGAGAGAACCAAGAGGAAGGTTCTCACAGAAGCTAGTAGGAACCCTTGTTTAACACGTAATGACATACAGAATCTGGTAAGGGAAACTCAAGTTGAAGTAAGCACCTCTACAGTTACAAACATGTTATGCTCTTCTGGGTTCAAAGCATGCTGTCCTCGTAGAACTCCATATTTAAAGCCTGTTCATTTAGAAGAACGATTGAGGTATGCAAGAAAGCATGTAGATAAACCCTTTACCTATTGGAAGAGTATTCTTTGGTCAGACGAGACTAAAATCAAGCTTTTCAGCCACAATGATGTTCGCAATATTTTCCGTAAGAAGGGGGAACAAAATCTTCCAAAGAACACCTTCCCTACAATTAAACACTGAGGTGGCTCAATCATGCTCTGGGGTTCCTTCAGCTCTTCTGGTGTAGGCAGCCTTTACCGCATCAATGGAATCATGAAAAAAGAAGAGTACGTTGATATATTAGGTACTTATATCAAGAATGATGCTCGGAACTTGCAGCTTGGGCATCGTTGGATCTTCCAGCATGACAATGATCCCAAGCACACATTGAAATATGTGCAATCCTGGTTGCAGAGGAACCATATAAGCGTTCTGGAGTGGCCATCACAGTCACCCGATCTCAACCCAATTGAAAACGTTTGGCATGAGTTGAAGACCAGGGTTCATCAGCGCCATCTGAAAAAAACTTGCAAGAGTTGGAAGCCTTCTGTAAAGAAGAATGGAAGAAAATACCAGTCGAGTACTCTCAAACGATCATGGAGGTCTATGAGGAAAGATTGCGCCAAGTAATTCACCTGAAAGGCTACACAACTGACCATTAAAGTAGACGCACGAACACTTTCTGCCTTTCCTATGTTTGGTTATTTGTTCATAAATAGATTATTAGTCATTCAATTTACATACAAATTTATGTAGATGTGTGTTAGTATAATATTTATAATACACTATACTTTCATTACCCTAATCATGATACTTTTTAAGTTATGAGGAAGAAAACTATTCACAATGCAGAGGTACTGAACACTTTCTGTCGTAACTGTACTTTTAACAATGCTTTAGCTTTCAACAAATATTCTATGATTAGAATAGATTGGGAACAACTGATCTAACACAAGTAATAGACACATGCATTTCTTCCTGTTTAAAAATGTATAATGACTGTACACAGTCCTAGCCAAACAGCCCACATTGGCTAAGCTGATAAATGTATAATGACTGTACACAGTCCTAGCCAAACAGCCCACATTGGCTAAGCTGATAAATGTATAATGACTGTACACAGTCCTAGCCAAACAGCTTACATTGGCTAAGCTGATGCCATATACCGATTCTCTGTCAACACAATTGTGCAATAAAAGTAAACATGTACTGATTATGTTCTACTGCTTCGTTGTAAACAAGAGAATTTCCCTATCTAGTTTGAGACACATCACTGAACTACAATGACCTCCACTCAATACAGCAACCACTGCTAGTCTAAATCTCCAAACAGTTATCCAAATTTGTAATTTAAAGTTTAAAACACTGGCTTAGAGTTTTAGTTGCAAATATCTGACATCCATATGCAGCAACATATTATAAAAATATCATACTACAATGTATATATGCTAGTTTAGGCCAACTGAAATTAAAGTAGTGGAGCTACAGTAGTCAAAAGGGTCACACAAAGTTCTCAGCTTGTCTGTGTGTATAAATAACAGCTCACTGTGTGGCCAGTGCATTGGCAAATAACAAGATCACAATTCAAAACTAATAAATATAGAGGGCCATTAGTGGATCCAAAACAGCAGGGGTTGTGACAGACTTAACAGTTGCACTAACAAGCTCTAGGAAAACTCATTTTATGGATGCTTTCAAGTAACAGTGTAACAGCACCAATTAAATGTGAAGGATATATATGGATACATTTCATTCAGTGTAATGATCTAATTAAAATGCAGTTAATAAAAGAAAACTTTATTTGTAGTATACATGTGGTTTAGTTCTTTGTTTTTACTGGTTTTAACTTGTGAAATATTAATGGTTTGTTCTTATATTGTATACAATAAAAAATAATCTAACACACAAATCAATATTAACTAATTAAATTTGTTATAAGCCTTGGCAGTAGTATCATTCACTGTAGTTTGATATACTTATAAAGAATAATATTTGATATATATTTTACACTCAGATGTCAGACATATGCCGTAATTCAAATCACAATCTAATCAAAGATTTTGATTCATATCAACATGAACATGAACACTTACTTGCCAAAAAATCACAAGTTCAGACACGGCCAAAAATCTCATGTAGGTACAGTTTGGATCTAACCACCTGACATGGGTCCAACTGCAAACGAAAACTTGATCTATTTGCACAGTATTCTAACACAGTAATTTAAACTTGTTGCATCAAAAATATATGTGTGTATGTATGTAATTTACTATCCAATTAAATTTGCATTAGAAATCCTGAAATTAAATATTAGCTTGTTTTAAGACTGATTGATTTTGCCAAGAGATATTAACATAATATTAATCATAATACAGTTATACAACAAAAACAGTTAAAGCAAAAGTGGTGCAATACCCTGAATTACTGTTATACAAGAGTTGAAAGATAGTTCAGCCCTCTGGTGGTGAAACATACAATGAGAAAATAGAAAATTGAAATAATATAATCAAATAAAAATGTAATAAAAATTACAGAAATTAGGATCTTTCATTTATTCCCTTTTGTGTATTTATTCTGATTTGTGTATTGTAGCCGATGACATACATCTTTTACTATCAAATAAGCAATATTTACCATACAACATCCTCTTATTAATACTGTGTCATCTGATGTTTCCTTCTTGTTTCACTTTCACATCAACCGTCTTAATTGTACAAAATTATTCACACTTATTAATACTGAACAAAAGAAACATAAATATTTAAACTGAGAAGTTACAGTCCTTACATCAAAGTACAATTATCTCAGTCTATGTTACAGTCCTTACATCAAAGTACACTTATCTCAGTCTGTGTTACAGTCCTTACATCAAAGTACAATTATCTCAGTCTATGTTACAGTCCTTACATCAAAGTACACTTATCTCAGTCTGTGTTACAGTCCTTACATCAAAGTACAATTAGCTCACCTTATGTTACAGTCCTTACATCAAAGTACACTTATCTCAGTCTGTGTTACAGATCTTACATCAAAGTACAATTAGCTCACCTTATGTTACAGTCCTTACATCAAAGTGTACTTATCTCAGTCTATGTTACAGTCCTTACATCAAAGTACACTTACCTCAGTCTATGTTACAGTCCTTACATCAAAGTACACTTATCTCAGTCTGTGTTACAGTCCTTACATCAAAGTACACTTATCTCAGTCTGTGTTACAGTCCTTACATCAAAGTGTACTTAACTCAGTCTGTGTTACAGATCTTACCTCAAAGTGTACTTAACTCAGTCTGTGTTACAGATCTTACATCAAAGTACAATTAGCTCACCTTATGTTACAGTCCTTACATCAAAGTACACTTAGTTCAATCTATGTTAAAGGCCTTACATCAAAATAGTTATCTCAGTCTATTATAGTCCTTACATCAAAGTACACTTAGTTCAATCTATGTTACAGTCCTTACATCAAAGTGTACTATGGTATGAGAAACTTCATAATTTCCAGTATAATAAGTGTAAAGTTTTGTTTCTGAGACACTTATAAATAAAAAAGACACTGAAATTACACATGCTCAGTAACACTATTTGGTTATGTAAGTTAAATTCTAATAAAGCCAATGATGTAACCTACACGTCTTACATCGTGGAGAGACATTGATGGGTCAAATTTGCCAATCATAAATTTCCTGCGGCCACTTCAATTTCTGTTGGTTAATGGTTATATTTTCCATGACACAAATCGTAAACTAAGAGCAGTTTAGTATTAGTAGGTTTTATGTTTAAATACAATCAGTTAACAAATTAAAGAGTTGATATAACACCATCAACATGTCTACTAAACTGTAATCTTAGCTTCAAAACTATTTCTATAGATCTCACAACTTAAGACTTAGAAAACCTTACCTTTCTTTCACAGACCGCATGGTACTAACCCTTTGCATACATGTGAGGTCAAAGTACATTTGACATTTCGTTTTACACAGTGTAACTGAACATGGTACGATATTATGAATTTGATGTTACAGTTAGACTATTCATTTTACCCTACATTACTGATTTTGCAACAAGAGTAGAAATCAGATACAATATAAAGTGATACTGAAAAAAAAATGCAGATATATTTTGAATGTTCTAGAGGTTATACAAATGCACTCTGTACAATTGACAAAAGTACTTTTCACGTGGACATAACCCTGTATTCAAACTTGCCAAAGTCCGAGTGAAACTGACATTGTCAATTCCTAACAATCCTTGAGAATAAATATTTTTTATAACATGTTTGAGTTTTGTGTACAACAGACATGCACTTTTGTCTAAAAGCTCACCACGCTTTATGTACATACACACAGTAAACTTAGAACTACATGTCAAAATTCTTTCTCCAGTACATGACTGGTCCATTGGACTAACCCCTTATTGATATCAAATTAAGCAAAACACTGACACATAATATTCAAGGTTTACTTTCAACCTAATGTAGGTGCAGAACCTTCAATATTTTAGTACAACAATATGGATGTGTCGTGCAGCTACACATGATAGATATGTAGTTTTCATTGACTAAGACCAAACTGTCATTCTGAAACAGCTTGAAATGAAATATTGTTGAATAATATCTCAAGAAATGGTAACTTTTATCTTTATGCTAAGGTCAGTAAATGTCCACAAATAATATTCAGATTGTGTTTTTGTATTTCTTATTAGAACTGATCACTTGACTTGCACACCTGCATATCTTGTAAAACATTTCTTGGTTGTTTAACAAGTTAGAGCAGCAGAACAATAAAACCATATGAAGTACACATGGCAAACATGAGACAAAGGAGCGAACAGAAACTTAATCAGTATTGAGAAATTAAAAAAACAGAACCAATTATAGTTCATGTGTACTAGCAACTAAATAACAGGTCAAACTGATTTTCTCTAACATGTATATAATACTTAGAGTGACCTCAAAGCTCTGAAATTATTAATTTTCATCCTATTTCAGCTAAAACTGGTTCTCAGGTATAATAAATTCTTCAGAAATGGGGAAAAATAAAACTTAAATATAAAAAGTATAAAGTAATAATAATAATAGAAGTGAAACTGAACTAATTTTAAACAAACTAACCTTGCAGGGGTAAACTGCAGAGCAGCACGGCGAATTTTCCCTGTTGTTGTTTGAATGTCTCTGATGAAATAAAGAAAACAGACCACTTGGTAACAGAAAAAAATATTTACTCAGGATATGAATGGTTTATAAAATAAAGGTTGAATGAACTGTAGTATAAATAGAAAAATAAATTTTCTAAATTATGCATAAGGAAATAACTTAATCTCAAGTGATGAATCCACCTTAACAACTTTCAAAATACAAATAATATGAAATTATTCTTACAACTCAATAAATATACTTCAAAATTACATGTTTGCTTAACATTTCAACAGAGAGACATCACAAAACAGAGAGACATCACAAAACAGAGAGACATCACAAAACAGAGAGACATCACAAAAGTTTGAGTAATTTATGCTAAACTATGCACAAACTAAAACTGGAGAAATACACTCCAATAAAGTGTAATCCAAATACACTCCAATAATGTGTAATCCAAATACACTCCAATAAAGTGTAATGCAAATTTTTGAATACATTGACTGAAAAGTAAATTTTGTAAAATTTGCAGCATTTTAAATATATTAAATTTGATCTGCAGTAGGTGTAAACAAAACTTGAATATATCTTTACTCAAGAGATAAGTTTTAATTTATTTTCAGTCAACACTCTGATGTTTAGTTTTCTTAATTTCAATATATTTTAAACATCAGTGTATCTAAACCATAAAGGACATAGTTACCAACACCTAGATTACTGAAAATCAAAGTTTTGCACTATATTTCCAGCTACATATTCTCAAACTTAGAAGTAAAACTGTAAAGTGGTCCGAGTTACATCTCAATTCTTTAGTACAAAAGTTAACATTTTTTAAATTGAAAATGTGTTTCCAACAAGACCTACTTCCCCTCACACTACAACTGTTACTTAACTGCTAGAATTTCTTCCTTTGCCCACGGGTCTGATTCTTTTCTTCCCCACTACACTGCCCATGACACTCTCCACCTAAGTCAATGCACCCTCTATCCTCAGTCAGATGATGTTGTCACTTTTTCAAGACTCACCCAATCCACAGTTTCTTATCAACATGAGTAAAGCTCAAGGCAGGATCCCTTTATGCTTTACTTATCATAGTCCACAAGTGGTGGTCCAGCACAGTACAGTGGATCTGTCTCTAGGTGGGTCTGATAGAACATATCACTTCTACAGAGCCTGTTGCAATCCACAAGTATATTGTGTTAATGGTTACTAGTGTGGAATTGGTTTGACTAAAGCACACCTGCCTAAGCAACATTTCCCACAGAGTGGGATTCTATGAAAAAGAGATAAGGGACACTGGAAAGTAAAGACAATATTACTAACAGACACTCACATCTCCTTGTCACCTAGCAGACATGGTTAAGATAGCTACAGAAGACTGTTTAAAAAAAAAAATCCTAATAAGAAAATAATGACATAAAAATATTGGAGGAGGTCCACATACTGGCCTACACAATGTCCTCCCAGCAGGTTATTCAACCAGGAGGATAAGGACATAGAAATGTGATGAATCTGATGAGACATGACTTGCAGAAATGTCTTCACCTCCAAAAAAGTCCAGAATATGCAATATGGATTTTTTTACCCACTTCAACAAATTAACTATGAATAAATCACTGTAAATTGAAAGATCCAATAAACAAAAAGTCACTGTTTAGCATTAGTATGGACAGTGTAACACTTCACTGGACTTAACTAATTATTGGTATCCTATCAAGTACTATGCTGAGAAATAGCAGATGGGTGAATCAGTGAAAAAAGATCTGTCCCTTCCCTGGCTGCTAGTGTCTTGGGTAAGAGTGACGTGTGTAGATATATGAGGATTTAGGTATAATAAATAAAGTGTCCTGGCACATACAACTCTGACTTGTGATGTTCACAAGCCAGCAGTATAACCTTAAGGGTATGTTTAGCTAACAGATCAAACAGATGTTGAAAAAGAGTGCGTAATACCACCTTAACAGTCCAGTTAGATAACTGAAAAGGTCATTTGGGGGTGAAGGATCCAGAATGACTTGTAGAAAATGAAGAGCACTGGGGACTCAAGTCATTTTTGTGTCAACTCTCTAAAGGCAGCCACATCATATAAGGTGACTGTGAAAGATGTGAAACTCTTATCAGAAAGTCAGGTCAACAACAAGTTATGGTTAGCACTTTGCATATGAAGTGAGCTCAACATCTCAATACACCATTGTCTGTGTGTTTGCCATTTCCATTGAACTATGCAAAGACTTAAACAGATACTTGGCAACCTCAGAAGTTAAATCTCACTGCTGTAGAAAGAACTAAATAAATTCCATACATGAAACTTGAGAATCAGGATGGCTGGGTGTAAGACGTCAGATCACGGCTACTGCAACAGAGATAGATCAAGAGAATTGGAAGAGGTGGGTACCCCTGGAGACACCACAGAAGCAGAAACAAGGATTGAGCTGACCAATCAGTGTTATCAACAGGGGTTTGAATGGAACATATCAAGTGCTCTGTATAACACATAAATCTGTGGGAATGAATACAAGTGCAACCCTGTCCAGACCTAAGTGAATGAATCTATTGCCCATGACCTGAAGTGAGGTAGCCAAGATCAAGATATCAACAGTTAAGTGTTCCAGTGAGGGACAAATACATTAATCTCCATTGTCCAAATCAAGTGCAAATCCAACAGAAAACCTTGTGATGCAGCATCCATTCTGTCAGGGTTAAGACATCTGATCTGCCACCAACTTCATCAACCCCAGAACATGGCAAGTTAGCAGGATGACATAATGGAAGTTGCCCCAATAAAGAAGATCCAAGTTTCAAACACAAAGAAACTTGTACCACGTGTTCTCTTCATGGAAAATGTAAGATACTGCCATGGAACAGCTGAAGTAAAATATCATAATATTTCCCCTTAATAAGTACAGCCCTAGAGACATTATTCTTTAAAGGGTAAGAAGTTCTCAACCGTTTTGTAGGGAAGTGTAGTTCAAATAGTGGTGAAACTATGACTCCTTGTAGAAACTGAGGAAAGTCAAGAAGCTAACAACAACAGGGATGAATGCAGACAGAGGGCACAAGATTTTGATCTGAAAGATTCTAGAATACCTGCCAAAAATCAAGGATAAGAGAGAAGGGGCTTCACGTAAGTCACGGAGGGCAACGGCAGATAGAATAATGCCCTCCACCAATGCATTTCTACTCCACAAATAAGTGATAACCAGCCAATTGACTAGCAAAAGTGCAGAGAGATGACAATCAAACCAAGGAAGATGTTAACAACGGTCCAAACTCATCGCCATAAAGAAGCTGATAATTAAACCAAGGTAGATGTTAACAATGATCCACACTCATCACGAAAAAAAACTGATAATCAAACCAAGGTACATGTTAACAATGGTCTCAACTCATTATCATGAAAAAGCTGATAATCAGACCAAGATGTTAACAATGGTCTCAACTCATCAAAAAAGCTGATTAAACAAAGGTACATGTTAACAATGGTCTCAACTCATTATCATGAAAAGCTGATAATCAGACCAAGATGTTAACAATGGTCTCAACTCATCATCATGAAAAAAACTGATAATCAAAAGGTAAGTAACAATGTCTCAACTCATTATCATGAAAAGCTGATAATCAGACCAAGATGTTAACAATGGTCTCAACTCATCATCATGAAAAAAGCTGATAATTAAACAAAGGTACATGTTAACAATGGTCTCAACTCATTATCATGAAAAAGCTGATAATCAGACCAAGATGTTAACAATGGTCTCAACTCATCATCATGAAAAAGCTGATAATTAAACAAAGGTACATGTTAACAATGGTCTCAACTCATTATCATGAAAAAGCTGATAATTAAACAAACGTAGATGTTACGAATGGTCCAAACTCATCATGAAATTGAAATGGCAATCACTTAGAGGCTTCCAACAACAAAGTTGAAAAGATAAATATCGCAGCACCAAAGTTAGACAAATCCTAAGAAAAATGTGATGAATTCAGTTTCATCAGACTCCCTTCTGAATTCCCAAATGTCCAGGAGCAATTCTATTATTTATATATAAAAACAGCTCATTTGGTTTGAGAAAATGTTTTACATAGAGGAACAAACAATGTTTTGACCTTCTTCGGTCATCGTCAGGTTCACAGAGACAGAAAGAGGTAACTGACCGGAAGCTGACTACATGTTTGAAAAGGGTTGTGTAACTAAGTGTTGGAATGTAGAGGGCGCGCTTAGATGTTTGAATACATAATTTTATATTATCTATTATATTATTTTTAATATACGTATAAAGGTGTTCCTTTGTATTGGTTTATTTTGGGTTTGAGTTGTTGTATAAGTAAGGCTTCTTTAATTTATGTTTGTTTCTTTATTTAGTATTTGAATGTTTTCTATGGTTATGTTGTGTTTATTTGACTTGCAGTGTTTGAAAACGTGTGAAGGTGACTTTTATGTTCTCTGAATCTGGTTTCCATTTTTCTACTTGTTTTTCCAAAATAGAAGTTGTGGCAGTTATCACATTGTATTTTATAAATAATGTTGGTGTGGTGTTTGTCAGTGGAGTTTTTACATAGTATAGACCTCAGTTTTGTGCCTGTTTTTTGAATAAATTTGGTATTAACTGGAGTGTCATATTTTGTTACTAGTTTTTGCCAAATGTTGGTTATTTGTCTGCTGATGTCGGAAATTAAAGAAGCCTTACTTATACAACAACTCAAGCTCAAAATAAACCAATACAAAGGAACACCTTTATACCTATATAAATAAATATAATAATAATAAAATAAATAATATAAAATTATATATTCAAACATATAAGCATGCCCTCTACATTCCGACACTCAGTTACACAACTCTTTCAAACACGTGGTCAGCTTCCGGTCAGTTACCTCTTTCTTTCTTTGTGAACCTGACGATGACCGAAGAAAATCAAAACGTTGTTTGCTCCTCTACGTAAAAAATTTTCTCAACCCAAATGAGCCGTTTCTACATATAGATTTTTCTCTACAAGTGGGTTTTCTCGACATCACTGATTAAGTCTATTATTTGAGAGTCTAAATAAACAACCACCTGACAGTGGCGAACTAAAGCATGTTGTTCTAACAAAGGTGGCAGACTAGACATAGTAGTCCCTTCATATAATTAAACAGTGAACCTTCCTGCTTGAACCACAACAACAGGGGCTAAAGGAAAAGAACTAAATATTCGATCTCAGATGTTACTGCCATCATGAAAGATACACACTCAAAAGGATCAAGGAAAAGACACCAAACGACACACAGTTGGTTTGTCAATTAAAGAAAATGAAGCCAGAAGGGGATTATTTCAATTTGGCCTCTTAAAAATCCAATAAAGCAAAGTAAGGCACTGGAAAAAGCAAAGCACCCGTGAATTGATTATATGTCAACATCTCATAATGAATCAAGTCACACACAGATTCAAATGAGAGTGAACACTCATCCCCTCAAATTTTGATTGAAGCTAGATGTCAGAAGTGGGATAGAAGTCTGATTAGCCTCCATGCTGGAAACAATAATACACATATCAGCTAGCCAAGCAAACAGGGGGAAAAAAAATTTTTTAATGAAAAACAACTAGGTAATGTTAAGAACACAAACTATCTCAATCAGCTGTAGTACAGAGAAACCCATTACTGAATGCTTTGTTGAGAAAAAGTTATAATGTCATCTGAATGAGGTGCTTATATATAGTACCAAAACAGAGAGCAACTGACCTAGATGGAGAGTGTTATGAAACAGATGTGAACAAGGACAATTGATAGGGGAATAAAAGACTGGAGCAAGTGAGAAAAAATTACACCAATGCTTAGATGGGCAAAGGAAAAAAAAAACCCAAGCAATCAAGTAATAGCTGTAGTGTAATAAGAGGTAAGTATGTTTTGGAATACATGCTGTAATGTATTAGTGAACATGCACTACTGTTATAGATACAAAACCTGTGTCAGTGAACATGCAGCACTCTTACACGTACGACACCTGTACATGTACTGGTGTTATACATGTTTTGGTGTTAAACTCACTTGATGCTTTCCCAGTTGTAGGTTCTCATTTCTAACTTCCTACAGATGAACATTCCAAACCAGATCCCCAAACCATTACATAACAACACATCCAGAATCAAAGCATCCCACCAACATTCAATAAAGTTGGGTAACAAATGAGCAAAAAAACCTGCAATCAGAAATATATACAGATATTTTAATAAATATCATAAACCACCATTATACCAGTTCTCTAGCTATACCTAATACCAGATATAATAAGTACTCTGTTCAAATTTTGTGGTAAAACTTCCTTGTCAATCAACACAAATCTTCTTTAAGTATAGGTTTTCACCTTTTTATCACCATATTACTCTTTTTACCTTTACCATAAACTTGTCTTATGTCACTGACAGCAGTTCTTTTTTCAATACTAGGTTACAAAATTTTTACCTTCCATTACCACAATACTCACAATTTCTCTGTAATGTTACTTCTGACATACCACACTCCAAAACTGCCCACTATCTAAATTGTGATACTCACTTCTGTTATTTCCCATGTAACACTGATTGTCCAGCAAATTCCATAGTTTCTCACTAACATGGCTTTCATAGCCCAGCCAAAAAAGTGACCAAAAGCAAATACATCTACGTGGCTCCAAATCCTCTCTAATGTGACATCTGAGCAGTTCACTCCATATTCCTTTAATAAAAAAATGGTCTATTAAAAAGTAAACAAATTACAAAATTATTGCAGAAATGCTTCTAAAGACATGATTAACATATGTAAATTAAAATACTTCATACATAATTTCAAGATTTATAATTTTCATACACTGAAAATGTATTTCTAATAGTTACTTACTTCCTCTCACATAAATAGATATTTTTGTTCAGTTTTACCCTCTATATGTAAAAATATTTTCAAGCACGCCACAAGCCTTCTGCTTTTTCTTTCTTCCATTGGAAATGATTCATTCCAATGTGTCTCTCGTACAAATTATCCAGTGATATTCCTTCACCAATGAAAGTGTCATACACTCCTGTTATGCATGGGACTCTCTCAATTGAATTATATCAAACTATCACTTCTTGTTTTGGCAAAAAATGGGATCACTGGTTTCAGTGTGGAAGAAGTGTGACTGCAGATAAATATCTATCAGAAATACATTTTCAGCACATGAAAATTATAACTTCTGATGTGGAACGTCATCTCCCTCACGTAATTAGCTAGAATCCCACAGTAAACAGTTGGAGGGGCAGATGTTAAGGTAGACAAGAAGCATCTTTCAAAACCACCTGAAGGACAAACCTTTACATGAGACAGTCAGATCTGAAAATCTGATGTGAGGTGAGGATCATACCAAGTTTAAGAGAATGGAGGGTGAGACCCCCTGATTCTGGAACAGGGCACATGTTAAGAACAGAAAATGAAATGTACTGAACTGGAAGCCTGACATCTGGTATCAAAAGTTGAACCCAACTGGTGAAGTTGAAAGGAGAAATACCACAAACAAAATATGGTTGCCAAAGGATAACAAGGCAGGAATGAACCCCATGGATGGATCAGGCCAGGGATACAAGTGGAAAATGTAAGGAAAACAAAACTGGCAAAAAGGAGTTACTCTCTGTAGCTGCCAAGGTTTGAGGGAGGAAAAAAATAATCCAGATAAAGGATGAGAAGATGTGCAAGAGAATAAACATTACATGAAACATGATGGTAAGTAAATCACATTCCATAGCCTAACAGTACATGAAACATGATGGTAAGTAAATCACACAGCCAACTTCCATAGCCTAACAGTACATGAAACATGATGATAAGTAAATCACACAGACAACTTCCATAGCCTAACAGTACATGAAACATGATGGTAAGTAAATCACACAGCCAACTTCCATAGCCTAACAGTACATGAAACATGATGGTAAGTAAATCACACAGCCAACTTCCATAGCCTAACAGTACATGACACATGATGGTAAGTAAATCACACAGACAACTTCCATAGCCTAACAGTACATGAAACATGATGGTAAGTAAATCACACAGACAACTTCCATAGCCTAACAGTACATGAAACATGATGGTAAGTAAATCACACAGCCAACTTCCATAGCCTAACAGTACATGAAACATGATGGTAAGTAAATCACACAGACAACTTCCATAGCCTAACAGTACATGAAACATGATGGTAAGTAAATCACACAGACAACTTCCATAGCCTAACAGTACATGAAACATGATGGTAAGTAAATCACACAGCCAACTTCCATAGCCTAACAGTACATGAAACATGATGGTAAGTAAATCACACAGACAACTTCCATAGCCTAACAGTACATGAAACATGATGGTAAGTAAATCACACAGCCAACTTCCATAGCCTAACAGTACATGAAACATGATGGTAAGTAAATCACAGAGCCAACTTCCATAGCCTAACAGTACATGAAACATGATGGTAAGTAAATCACACAGCCAACTTCCATAGCCTAACAGTACATGAAACATGATGGTAAGTAAATCACAGAGCCAACTTCCATAGCCTAACAGTACATGAAACATGATGGTAAGTAAATCACACAGCCAACTTCCATAGCCTAACAGTACATGAAACATGATGGTAAGTAAATCACAGAGCCAACTTCCATAGCCTAACAGTACATGAAACATGATGGTAAGTAAATCACAGAGCCAACTTCCATAGCCTAACAGTACATGAAACATGATGGTAAGTAAATCCACAGAGCCAACTTCCATAGCCTAACAGTACATGAAACATGATGGTAAGTAAATCACACAGCCAACTTCCATAGCCTAACAGTACATGAAACATGATGGTAAGTAAATCACAGAGCCAACTTCCATAGCCTAACAGTACATGAAACATGATGGTAAGTAAATAGCCAATCCATAGCCTAACAGTACATGAAACATGATGGTAAGTAAATCACACAGCCAACTTCCATAGCCTAACAGTACATGAAACATGATGGTAAGTAAATCACAGAGCCAACTTCCATAGCCTAACAGTACATGAAACATGATGGTAAGTAAATCACATTCCATAGCCTAACAGTACATGAAACATGATGGTAAGTAAATCACAGAGCCAACTTCCATAGCCTAACAGTACATGAAACATGATGGTAAGTAAATCACACAGCCAACTTCCATAGCCTAACAGTACATGAAACATGATGGTAAGTAAATCACAGAGCCAACTTCCATAGCCTAACAGTACATGAAACATGATGGTAAGTAAATCACAGAGCCAACTTCCATAGCCTAACAGTACATGAAACATGATGGTAAGTAAATCACAGCCAACTTCCATAGCCAACTTCCATAGCCTCCATAGCCTAACAGTACATGAAACATGATGGTAAGTAAATCACACAGCCAACTTCCATAGCCTAACAGTACATGAAACATGATGGTAAGTAAATCACAGAGCCAACTTCCATAGCCTAACAGTACATGAAACATGATGGTAAGTAAATCACACAGCCAACTTCCATAGCCTAACAGTACATGAAACATGATGGTAAGTAAATCACACAGCCAACTTCCATAGCCTAACAGTACATGAAACATGATGGTAAGTAAATCACACAGCCAACTTCCATAGCCTAACAGTACATGAAACATGATGGTAAGTAAATCACACAGCCAACTTCCATAGCCTAACAGTACATGAAACATGATGGTAAGTAAATCACAGAGCCAACTTCCATAGCCTAACAGTACATGAAACATGATGGTAAGTAAATCACACAGCCAACTTCCATAGCCTAACAGTACATGAAACATGATGGTAAGTAAATCACACAGCCAACTTCCATAGCCTAACAGTACATGAAACATGATGGTAAGTAAATCACACAGCCAACTTCCATAGCCTAACAGTACATGAAACATGATGGTAAGTAAATCACACAGCCAACTTCCATAGCCTAACAGTACATGAAACATGATGGTAAGTAAATCACAGAGCCAACTTCCATAGCCTAACAGTACATGAAACATGATGGTAAGTAAATCACAGAGCCAACTTCCATAGCCTAACAGTACATGAAACATGATGGTAAGTAAATCACAGAGCCAACTTCCATAGCCTAACAGTACATGAAACATGATGGTAAGTAAATCACAGAGCCAACTTCCATAGCCTAACAGTACATGAAACATGATGGTAAGTAAATCACACAGCCAACTTCCATAGCCTAACAGTACATGAAACATGATGGTAAGTAAATCACACAGCCAACTTCCATAGCCTAACAGTACATGAAACATGATGGTAAGTAAATCCACAGAGCCAACTTCCATAGCCTAACAGTACATGAAACATGATGGTAAGTAAATCACACAGCCAACTTCCATAGCCTAACAGTACATGAAACATGATGGTAAGTAAATCACAGAGCCAACTTCCATAGCCTAACAGTACATGAAACATGATGGTAAGTAAATCACAGAGCCAACTTCCATAGCCTAACAGTACATGAAACATGATGGTAAGTAAATCACACAGCCAACTTCCATAGCCTAACAGTACATGAAACATGATGGTAAGTAAATCACAGAGCCAACTTCCATAGCCTAACAGTACATGAAACATGATGGTAAGTAAATCACAGAGCCAACTTCCATAGCCTAACAGTACATGAAACATGATGGTAAGTAAATCACACAGCCAACTTCCATAGCCTAACAGTACATGAAACATGATGGTAAGTAAATCACAGAGCCAACTTCCATAGCCTAACAGTACATGAAACATGATGGTAAGTAAATCACAGAGCCAACTTCCATAGCCTAACAGTACATGAAACATGATGGTAAGTAAATCACACAGCCAACTTCCATAGCCTAACAGTACATGAAACATGATGGTAAGTAAATCACACAGCCAACTTCCATAGCCTAACAGTACATGAAACATGATGGTAAGTAAATCACAGAGCCAACTTCCATAGCCTAACAGTACATGAAACATGATGGTAAGTAAATCACAGAGCCAACTTCCATAGCCTAACAGTACATGAAACATGATGGTAAGTAAATCACACAGCCAACTTCCATAGCCTAACAGTACATGAAACATGATGGTAAGTAAATCACACAGCCAACTTCCATAGCCTAACAGTACATGAAACATGATGGTAAGTAAATCACACAGCCAACTTCCATAGCCTAACAGTACATGAAACATGATGGTAAGTAAATCACAGAGCCAACTTCCATAGCCTAACAGTACATGAAACATGATGGTAAGTAAATCACAGAGCCAACTTCCATAGCCTAACAGTACATGAAACATGATGGTAAGTAAATCACACAGCCAACTTCCATAGCCTAACAGTACATGAAACATGATGGTAAGTAAATCACACAGCCAACTTCCATAGCCTAACAGTACATGAAACATGATGGTAAGTAAATCACACAGCCAACTTCCATAGCCTAACAGTACATGAAACATGATGGTAAGTAAATCACAGAGCCAACTTCCATAGCCTAACAGTACATGAAACATGATGGTAAGTAAATCACACAGCCAACTTCCATAGCCTAACAGTACATGAAACATGATGGTAAGTAAATCACAGAGCCAACTTCCATAGCCTAACAGTACATGAAACATGATGGGTCCAAGTAAATAACAGTACATGAAACATGATGGTAAGCCAACTTCCATAGCCTAACAGTACATGAAACATGATGGTAAGTAAATCACACAGCCAACTTCCATAGCCTAACAGTACATGAAACATGATGGTAAGTAAATCACA
Source organism: Tachypleus tridentatus (assembly GCF_004210375.1). NCBI lineage: Eukaryota > Metazoa > Arthropoda > Merostomata > Xiphosura > Limulidae > Tachypleus > Tachypleus tridentatus. The sequence continues at coordinate 38,990,811 of NC_134827.1, read as the reverse complement.
GAGCCAACTTCCATAGCCTAACAGTACATGAAACATGATGGTAAGTAAATCACATGAGCCAACTTCCATAGCCTAACAGTACATGAAACATGATGGTAAGTAAATCACAGAGCCAACTTCCATAGCCTAACAGTACATGAAACATGATGGTAAGTAAATCACAGAGCCAACTTCCATAGCCTAACAGTACATGAAACATGATGGTAAGTAAATCACAGAGCCAACTTCCATAGCCTAACAGTACATGAAACATGATGGTAAGTAAATCCACACAGCCAACTTCCATAGCCTAACAGTACATGAAACATGATGGTAAGTAAATCACACAGCCAACTTCCATAGCCTAACAGTACATGAAACATGATGGTAAGTAAATCACACAGCCAACTTCCATAGCCTAACAGTACATGAAACATGATGGTAAGTAAATCACAGAGCCAACTTCCATAGCCTAACAGTACATGAAACATGATGGTAAGTAAATCACACAGCCAACTTCCATAGCCTAACAGTACATGAAACATGATGGTAAGTAAATCCACACAGCCAACTTCCATAGCCTAACAGTACATGAAACATGATGGTAAGTAAATCACAGAGCCAACTTCCATAGCCTAACAGTACATGAAACATGATGGTAAGTAAATCACAGAGCCAACTTCCATAGCCTAACAGTACATGAAACATGATGGTAAGTAAATCACACAGCCAACTTCCATAGCCTAACAGTACATGAAACATGATGGTAAGTAAATCACACAGCCAACTTCCATAGCCTAACAGTACATGAAACATGATGGTAAGTAAATCACAGCCAACTTCCATAGCCTAACAGTACATGAAACATGATGGTAAGTAAATCACAGAGCCAACTTCCATAGCCTAACAGTACATGAAACATGATGGTAAGTAAATCACACAGCCAACTTCCATAGCCTAACAGTACATGAAACATGATGGTAAGTAAATCACAGAGCCAACTTCCATAGCCTAACAGTACATGAAACATGGTGAGCCTAACAGTACATGAAACATGATGGTAAGTAAATCACACAGCCAACTTCCATAGCCTAACAGTACATGAAACATGATGGTAAGTAAATCACAGAGCCAACTTCCATAGCCTAACAGTACATGAAACATGATGGTAAGTAAATCACAGAGCCAACTTCCATAGCCTAACAGTACATGAAACATGATGGTAAGTAAATCACACAGCCAACTTCCATAGCCTAACAGTACATGAAACATGATGGTAAGTAAATCACAGAGCCAACTTCCATAGCCTAACAGTACATGAAACATGATGGTAAGTAAATCACAGAGCCAACTTCCATAGCCTAACAGTACATGAAACATGATGGTAAGTAAATCACAGAGCCAACTTCCATAGCCTAACAGTACATGAAACATGATGGTAAGTAAATCACACAGCCAACTTCCATAGCCTAACAGTACATGAAACATGATGGTAAGTAAATCACAGAGCCAACTTCCATAGCCTAACAGTACATGAAACATGATGGTAAGTAAATCACAGAGCCAACTTCCATAGCCTAACAGTACATGAAACATGATGGTAAGTAAATCACAGAGCCAACTTCCATAGCCTAACAGTACATGAAACATGATGGTAAGTAAATCACACAGCCAACTTCCATAGCCTAACAGTACATGAAACATGATGGTAAGTAAATCACACAGCCAACTTCCATAGCCTAACAGTACATGAAACATGATGGTAAGTAAATCACAGAGCCAACTTCCATAGCCTAACAGTACATGAAACATGATGGTAAGTAAATCACAGAGCCAACTTCCATAGCCTAACAGTACATGAAACATGATGGTAAGTAAATCACAGAGCCAACTTCCATAGCCTAACAGTACATGAAACATGATGGTAAGTAAATCACACAGCCAACTTCCATAGCCTAACAGTACATGAAACATGATGGTAAGTAAATCACAGAGCCAACTTCCATAGCCTAACAGTACATGAAACATGATGGTAAGTAAATCACACAGCCAACTTCCATAGCCTAACAGTACATGAAACATGATGGTAAGTAAATCACAGAGCCAACTTCCATAGCCTAACAGTACATGAAACATGATGGTAAGTAAATCACAGAGCCAACTTCCATAGCCTAACAGTACATGAAACATGATGGTAAGTAAATCACAGAGCCAACTTCCATAGCCTAACAGTACATGAAACATGATGGTAAGTAAATCACACAGCCAACTTCCATAGCCTAACAGTACATGAAACATGATGGTAAGTAAATCACAGAGCCAACTTCCATAGCCTAACAGTACATGAAACATGATGGTAAGTAAATCACAGAGCCAACTTCCATAGCCTAACAGTACATGAAACATGATGGTGAGCCAACTTCCATAGCCTAACAGTACATGAAACATGATGGTAAGTAAATCACACAGCCAACTTCCATAGCCTAACAGTACATGAAACATGATGGTAAGTAAATCACAGAGCCAACTTCCATAGCCTAACAGTACATGAAACATGATGGTAAGTAAATCACACAGCCAACTTCCATAGCCTAACAGTACATGAAACATGATGGTAAGTAAATCACAGAGCCAACTTCCATAGCCTAACAGTACATGAAACATGATGGTAAGTAAATCACACAGCCAACTTCCATAGCCTAACAGTACATGAAACATGATGGTAAGTAAATCACACAGCCAACTTCCATAGCCTAACAGTACATGAAACATGATGGTAAGTAAATCACACAGCCAACTTCCATAGCCTAACAGTACATGAAACATGATGGTAAGTAAATCACAGAGCCAACTTCCATAGCCTAACAGTACATGAAACATGATGGTAAGTAAATCACACAGCCAACTTCCATAGCCTAACAGTACATGAAACATGATGGTCACAGAGCCAACTTCCAAGTAAATCATGATGGTAAGTAAACACAGCCAACTTCCATAGCCTAACAGTACATGAAACATGATGGTAAGTAAATCACAGAGCCAACTTCCATAGCCTAACAGTACATGAAACATGATGGTAAGTAAATCACACAGCCAACTTCCATAGTAAATGAAACATGATGGTAAGTAAATCACAGCCAACTTCCATAGCCTAACAGTACATGAAACATGATGGTAAAAGTAAATCACATGATGGTAAGCCAACTTCCATAGCCTAACAGTACATGAAACATGATGGTAAGTAAATCACACAGCCAACTTCCATAGCCTAACAGTACATGAAACATGATGGTAAGTAAATCACAGAGCCAACTTCCATAGCCTAACAGTACATGAAACATGATGGTAAGTAAATCACAGAGCCAACTTCCATAGCCTAACAGTACATGAAACATGATGGTAAGTAAATCACACAGCCAACTTCCATAGCCTAACAGTACATGAAACATGATGGTAAGTAAATCACACAGCCAACTTCCATAGCCTAACAGTACATGAAACATGATGGTAAGTAAATCACAGAGCCAACTTCCATAGCCTAACAGTACATGAAACATGATGGTAAGTAAATCACACAGCCAACTTCCATAGCCTAACAGTACATGAAACATGATGGTAAGTAAATCACAGAGCCAACTTCCATAGCCTAACAGTACATGAAACATGATGGTAAGTAAATCACACAGCCAACTTCCATAGCCTAACAGTACATGAAACATGATGGTAAGTAAATCACACAGCCAACTTCCATAGCCTAACAGTACATGAAACATGATGGTAAGTAACAGTAATGAAACATGATGGTAAGTAAATCACAGCCAACTTCCATAGCCTAACAGTACATGAAACATGATGGTAAGTAAATCACACAGCCAACTTCCATAGCCTAACAGTACATGAAACATGATGGTAAGTAAATCACACAGCCAACTTCCATAGCCTAACAGTACATGAAACATGATGGTAAGTAAATCACACAGCCAACTTCCATAGCCTAACAGTACATGAAACATGATGGTAAGTAAATCACAGAGCCAACTTCCATAGCCTAACAGTACATGAAACATGATGGTAAGTAAATCACACAGCCAACTTCCATAGCCTAACAGTACATGAAACATGATGGTAAGTAAATCACAGAGCCAACTTCCATAGCCTAACAGTACATGAAACATGATGGTAAGTAAATCACACAGCCAACTTCCATAGCCTAACAGTACATGAAACATGATGGTAAGTAAATCACAGAGCCAACTTCCATAGCCTAACAGTACATGAAACATGATGGTAAGTAAATCACACAGCCAACTTCCATAGCCTAACAGTACATGAAACATGATGGTAAGTAAATCACAGAGCCAACTTCCATAGCCTAACAGTACATGAAACATGATGGTAAGTAAATCACACAGCCAACTTCCATAGCCTAACAGTACATGAAACATGATGGTAAGTAAATCACAGTCCATAGCCTAACAGTACATGAAACATGATGGTAAGTAAATCACACAGCCAACTTCCATAGCCTAACAGTACATGAAACATGATGGTAAGTAAATCACACAGCCAACTTCCATAGCCTAACAGTACATGAAACATGATGGTAAGTAAATCACACAGCCAACTTCCATAGCCTAACAGTACATGAAACATGATGGTCACAGAGCCAACTTCCAAGTAAATCATGAAACACAGCCAACTTCCATAGCCTAACAGTACATGAAACATGATGGTAAGTAAATCACAGAGCCAACTTCCATAGCCTAACAGTACATGAAACATGATGGTAAGTAAATCACACAGCCAACTTCCATAGCCTAACAGTACATGAAACATGATGGTAAGTAAATCACAGAGCCAACTTCCATAGCCTAACAGTACATCACACAGCCAACTTCCATAGCCTAACAGTACATGAAACATGATGGTAAGTAAATCACAGAGCCAACTTCCATAGCCTAACAGTACATGAAACATGATGGTAAGTAAATCACAGAGCCAACTTCCATAGCCTAACAGTACATGAAACATGATGGTAAGTAAATCACAGAGCCAACTTCCATAGCCTAACAGTACATGAAACATGATGGTAAGTAAATCACACAGCCAACTTCCATAGCCTAACAGTACATGAAACATGATGGTAAGTAAATCACAGAGCCAACTTCCATAGCCTAACAGTACATGAAACATGATGGTAAGTAAATCACACAGCCAACTTCCATAGCCTAACAGTACATGAAACATGATGGTATAGTAAATACACAGAGCCAACTTCCATAGCCTAACAGTACATGAAACATGATGGTAAGTAAATCACACAGCCAACTTCCATAGCCTAACAGTACATGAAACATGATGGTAAGTAAATCACAGAGCCAACTTCCATAGCCTAACAGTACATGAAACATGATGGTAAGTAAATCACAGAGCCAACTTCCATAGCCTAACAGTACATGAAACATGATGGTAAGTAAATCACAGAGCCAACTTCCATAGCCTAACAGTACATGAAACATGATGGTAAGTAAATCACACAGCCAACTTCCATAGCCTAACAGTACATGAAACATGATGGTAAGTAAATCACACAGCCAACTTCCATAGCCTAACAGTACATGAAACATGATGGTAAGTAAATCACACAGCCAACTTCCATAGCCTAACAGTACATGAAACATGATGGTAAGTAAATCACACAGCCAACTTCCATAGCCTAACAGTACATGAAACATGATGGTAAGTAAATCACACAGCCAACTTCCATAGCCTAACAGTACATGAAACATGATGGTAAGTAAATCACAGAGCCAACTTCCATAGCCTAACAGTACATGAAACATGATGGTAAGTAAATCACAGAGCCAACTTCCATAGCCTAACAGTACATGAAACATGATGGTAAGTAAATCACAGAGCCAACTTCCATAGCCTAACAGTACATGAAACATGATGGTAAGTAAATCACAGAGCCAACTTCCATAGCCTAACAGTACATGAAACATGATGGTAAGTAAATCACAGAGCCAACTTCCATAGCCTAACAGTACATGAAACATGATGGTAAGTAAATCACACAGCCAACTTCCATAGCCTAACAGTACATGAAACATGATGGTAAGTAAATCACACAGCCAACTTCCATAGCCTAACAGTACATGAAACATGATGGTAAGTAAATCACACAGCCAACTTCCATAGCCTAACAGTACATGAAACATGATGGTAAGTAAATCACAGAGCCAACTTCCATAGCCTAACAGTACATGAAACATGATGGTAAGTAAATCACACAGCCAACTTCCATAGCCTAACAGTACATGAAACATGATGGTAAGTAAATCACACAGCCAACTTCCATAGCCTAACAGTACATGAAACATGATGGTAAGTAAATCACAGAGCCAACTTCCATAGCCTAACAGTACATGAAACATGATGGTAAGTAAATCACAAGCCAACTTCCATAGCCTAACAGTAGCCAACTTCCATAGAAACAGTGATGGTAAGTAAATCACACAGCCAACTTCCATAGCCTAACAGTACATGAAACATGATGGTAAGTAAATCACACAGCCAACTTCCATAGCCTAACAGTACATGAAACATGATGGTAAGTAAATCACAGAGCCAACTTCCATAGCCTAACAGTACATGAAACATGATGGTAAGTAAATCACACAGCCAACTTCCATAGCCTAACAGTACATGAAACATGATGGTAAGTAAATCACAGAGCCAACTTCCATAGCCTAACAGTACATGAAACATGATGGTAAGTAAAATCAGCCCTTCCATAGCCTAACAGTACATGAACACATGATGGTAAGTAAATCACACAGCCAACTTCCATAGCCTAACAGTACATGAAACATGATGGTAAGTAAATCACACAGCCAACTTCCATAGCCTAACAGTACATGAAACATGATGGTAAGTAAATCACACAGCCAACTTCCATAGCCTAACAGTACATGAAACATGATGGTAAGTAAATCACCTTCCATAGCCTAACAGTACATGAAACATGATGGTAAGTAAATCACAGAGCCAACTTCCATAGCCTAACAGTACATGAAACATGATGGTAAGTAAATCACACAGCCAACTTCCATAGCCTAACAGTACATGAAACATGATGGTAAGTAAATCACAGAGCCAACTTCCATAGCCTAACAGTACATGAAACATGATGGTAAGTAAATCACCTTCCATAGCCTAACAGTACATGACACATGATGGTAAGTAAATCACACAGCCAACTTCCATAGCCTAACAGTACATGAAACATGATGGTAAGTAAATCACCTTCCATAGCCTAACAGTACATGAAACATGATGGTAAGTAAATCACAGAGCCAACTTCCATAGCCTAACAGTACATGAAACATGATGGTAAGTAAATCACAGAGCCAACTTCCATAGCCTAACAGTACATGAAACATGATGGTAAGTAAATCACACAGCCAACTTCCATAGCCTAACAGTACATGAAACATGATGGTAAGTAAATCACAGAGCCAACTTCCATAGCCTAACAGTACATGAAACATGATGGTAAGTAAATCACAGAGCCAACTTCCATAGCCTAACATTACATGAAACATGATGGTAAGTAAATCACACAGCCAACTTCCATAGCCTAACAGTACATGAAACATGATGGTAAGTAAATCACAGAGCCAACTTCCATAGCCTAACAGTACATGAAACATGATGGTAAGTAAATCACACAGCCAACTTCCATAGCCTAACAGTACATGAAACATGATGGTAAGTAAATCACACAGCCAACTTCCATAGCCTAACAGTACATGAAACATGATGGTAAGTAAATCACACAGCCAACTTCCATAGCCTAACAGTACATGAAACATGATGGTAAGTAAATCACAGAGCCAACTTCCATAGCCTAACAGTACATGACACATGATGGTAAGTAAATCACAGAGCCAACTTCCATAGCCTAACAGTACATGACACATGATGGTGAGTAAATCACACAGACAACTTCCATAGCCTAATAGTACATGACACATGATGGTGAGTAAATCACACAGACAACTTCCATAGCCTAATAGTACATGACACATGATGGTGAGTAAATCACACAGACAACTTCCATAGCCTAATAGTACATGACACATGATGGTGAGTAAATCACAGAGCCAACTTCCATAGCCTAATAGTACATGACACATGATGGTGAGTAAATCACACAGACAACTTCCATAGCCTAATAGTACATGACACATGATGGTGAGTAAATCACACAGACAACTTCCATAGCCTAACAGTACATGAAACATGATGGTAAGTAAATCACCTTCCATAGCCTAACAGTTCATGAAACATGATGGTAAGTAAATCACACAGCCAACTTCCATAGCCTAACAGTACATGAAACATGATGGTAAGTAAATCACAGAGCCAACTTCCATAGCCTAACAGTACATGAAACATGATGGTGAGTAAATCACAGAGCCAACTTCCATAGCCTAACAGTTCATGAAACATGATGGTGAGTAAATCACCTTCCATAGCCTAACAGTACATGAAACATGATGGTAAGTAAATCACCTTCCATAGCCTAACAGTACATGACACATGATGGTAAGTAAATCACACAGCCAACTTCCATAGCCTAACAGTACATGACACATGATGGTAAGTAAATCACACAGCCACCTTCCATAGCCTAACAGTACATGAAACATGATGGTAAGTAAATCACAGAGCCAACTTCCATAGCCTAATAGTACATGACACATGATGGTGAGTAAATCACACAGACAACTTCCATAGCCTAACAGTACATGAAACATGATGGTAAGTAAATCACCTTCCATAGCCTAACAGTTCATGAAACATGATGGTAAGTAAATCACACAGCCAACTTCCATAGCCTAACAGTACATGAAACATGATGGTAAGTAAATCACAGAGCCAACTTCCATAGCCTAACAGTACATGAAACATGATGGTGAGTAAATCACAGAGCCAACTTCCATAGCCTAACAGTTCATGAAACATGATGGTGAGTAAATCACCTTCCATAGCCTAACAGTACATGAAACATGATGGTAAGTAAATCACCTTCCATAGCCTAACAGTACATGACACATGATGGTAAGTAAATCACACAGCCAACTTCCATAGCCTAACAGTACATGAAACATGATGGTAAGTAAATCACCTTCCATAGCCTAACAGTACATGAAACATGATGGTAAGTAAATCACAGAGCCAACTTCCATAGCCTAACAGTACATGAAACATGATGGTAAGTAAATCACACAGCCAACTTCCATAGCCTAACAGTACATGAAACATGATGGTAAGTAAATCACACAGCCAACTTCCATAGCCTAACAGTACATGAAACATGATGGTAAGTAAATCACACAGCCAACTTCCATAGCCTAACAGTACATGAAACATGATGGTAAGTAAATCACACAGCCAACTTCCATAGCCTAACAGTACATGAAACATGATGGTAAGTAAATCACACAGCCAACTTCCATAGCCTAACAGTACATGAAACATGATGGTAAGTAAATCACACAGCCAACTTCCATAGCCTAACAGTACATGAAACATGATGGTAAGTAAATCACCTTCCATAGCCTAACAGTTCATGAAACATGATGGTAAGTAAATCACACAGCCAACTTCCATAGCCTAACAGTACATGAAACATGATGGTAAGTAAATCACAGAGCCAACTTCCATAGCCTAACAGTACATGAAACATGATGGTGAGTAAATCACAGAGCCAACTTCCATAGCCTAACAGTTCATGAAACATGATGGTGAGTAAATCACAGAGCCAACTTCCATAGCCTAACAGTACATGAAACATGATGGTAAGTAAATCACAGAGCCAACTTCCATAGCCTAACAGTACATGAAACATGATGGTAAGTAAATCACAGAGCCAACTTCCATAGCCTAACAGTACATGAAACATGATGGTGAGTAAATCACAGAGCCAACTTCCATAGCCTAACAGTACATGAAACATGATGGTAAGTAAATCACCTTCCATAGCCTAACAGTACATGACACATGATGGTAAGTAAATCACACAGCCAACTTCCATAGCCTAACAGTACATGAAACATGATGGTAAGTAAATCACCTTCCATAGCCTAACAGTTCATGAAACATGATGGTGAGTAAATCACAGAGCCAACTTCCATAGCCTAACAGTACATGAAACATGATGGTAAGTAAATCACAGAGCCAACTTCCATAGCCTAACAGTACATGAAACATGATGGTAAGTAAATCACACAGCCAACTTCCATAGCCTAACAGTACATGAAACATGATGGTAAGTAAATCACCTTCCATAGCCAAACAGTTCATGAAACATGATGGTAAGTAAATCACACAGCCAACTTCCATAGCCTAACAGTACATGAAACATGATGGTAAGTAAATCACAGAGCCAACTTCCATAGCCTAACAGTACATGAAACATGATGGTGAGTAAATCACAGAGCCAACTTCCATAGCCTAACAGTTCATGAAACATGATGGTGAGTAAATCACAGAGCCAACTTCCATAGCCTAACAGTACATGAAACATGATGGTAAGTAAATCACAGAGCCAACTTCCATAGCCTAACAGTACATGAAACATGATGGTAAGTAAATCACAGAGCCAACTTCCATAGCCTAACAGTACATGAAACATGATGGTGAGTAAATCACAGAGCCAACTTCCATAGCCTAACAGTACATGAAACATGATGGTAAGTAAATCACCTTCCATAGCCTAACAGTACATGACACATGATGGTAAGTAAATCACAGAGCCAACTTCCATAGCCTAACAGTACATGAAACATGATGGTAAGTAAATCACCTTCCATAGCCTAACAGTACATGACACATGATGGTAAGTAAATCACCTTCCATAGCCTAACAGTACATGACACATGATGGTAAGTAAATCACACAGCCAACTTCTATGGCCTAATAAGAGAAGAAAACAAGTCTCAAGAGAAAGATGAATCATGAAACATGTGGAAAGAGGTTCAAACAGAGACAATGGAGGACCACATTAACATCCAAGTTTGGAAGAACAGACCACCACAGAGGACGACAAATCCAGAAGGAATGTATCAAGAAGGAGAACATAGAAGAGATAAATATCCTAGAGTATCTAGAAAAACCAAAAGGTGTGGGATAAAGCCATCTGATAACCAGAAATCAAGGAAATATACAATCCCCAATCAAAAAAGCCTATCAAGAAAATCAGTAATACAAGGAACAGTAAGACAATCAGCTGAAAATTCTTGACACAGAGACCAATAGCAGAAAACAACTTATTTACACCGATAAACTTCCATGGAGGAAGAGTGAACAGACCAGACAAGAAGCAAAGCTATGCACAGGAAAAGTCAAGGTAACCATGGTTGAGCCAGCTAGCAAGGAGTAATAAGTACTTGACACTGGAAGGAATGGATGATCAAAATCGTCCAGTGAAGAAGGTAAATGGGAGGATAAACATTTTAGTATTTGTTGGTCCAATCCTAGTTGAAAGTACTAACAGTCAGGGTAAGAGGATGAGGGGCTGAAGAGAAAGACATGGGTAGTTTGTGTTGAGGTGTGTGGCGAAAGCAGTGATGTAAGGAATACCCCATTGAAAGCAACACCACTGGAAAACATGAAGATTGAGAAACCACTCTGTCAGATAGATTTTGTCTCTATGTGAAAGATAATCCACAGCAAGACTGAAAGAACCCAAAATGTGAAAGGCAATGATGTAAATATCTTTCAAGTGAACCGAGAAAATGAAGTTCCAACACATAAAAACAAAATGGATCAAGAATGGGTGCCACCCTGCTGATTGAGATAAGGAACCACTGTGGAATTGTCAGAATGACTTATTACTAGATGATGGTGGATGGAATGATCCAATTCCTGAAGTGCAGCTAGAAGCTCCAGAGCATTGATACAATAAGACTTTTTATCTGCAAACCAACACTCTGAAGCCTTCTGTTAATCGACCCATTCCCTCTAGCTCTAAAATGTAGCATCCGTGAAAGTGTGTAAATCTGGACAGGGATGAGGAAGCAGGATACCCACCAAAGTGTAAATCTTGTCCAATCACCAACTCAGATTGTCAATTATGTTAGGAGGAAGGGTAATAAGAGCCTGCAAAGAATCGCATACAAGATTCTACTAGTCATGAAGAACTCCCTGATGAGCACAACCTGAGAAGACAATTGTGGCCATAGAATACCACATTCTATGGATGACAGGGATGAGGAACGAAGATACCCACCAAAGTGTAAATCTTGTCCAATCACCAACTCAGATTGTCAATTATGTTAGGAGGAAGGGTAATAAGAGCCTGCAAAGAATCCCATACAAGATTCTACTAGTCATGAAGAACTCCCTGATGAGCACAACCTGAGAAGACAATTGTGGCCATAGAATACCACATCCATAAAAGCAATAAAACCTCACAAGCTGTAAGAATATATTGAACTGAAAGCTAAGTTAAATGAAGTCAAAGAGAAGGATGAGCACAACTGACACTCATGTTGAAAAAAACACCCAAATGGATCAGATATTGGGTAGGTTGAAGGAAAGGCTTTTTGATTAACCAGTCCACTTGAATTGCCTCCCAGAACAGCTGAAGAGTATCACAGGCAAATTCCTGTTTAAAACAAGCTAACAGCAGCCAGTCATTCATATAATAATAAAAATGCATCCATAGAACATGAAGATAATGAAGAAAAGTTCAAACCACTCAGCAAAAACCATATGGGGCTAAAGCAAGTCCAAAAAGTAAAGCACAAAACAAAGATACGGTTGGGACTGCCAAGCTATTAGGATATGTAAGTTAGCGCTTGCAACATCCATCTTGATGATCTAAATGCCTGGAGAAAAGACCTACCTAAGGGTGAGAAATGATTCTGTGATAAAATGAGGGAGACTAACAAATTGAATGAGGTGGGGCAAATCTATGATAGGCTACTAGTCTCCAGTTTTCTTGAGGATAACAAACAGCCTGGAATAAAAGCTAGGAGAAAAATTATTCACAAATCTGACAGCCTGTTGAGACAGAAGGTATTAAGCTACTGACACTAGCTGGTAATGGGATCCTGAGTCAGACACTAGCTGGTAATGGGATCCTGAGTCAGACACTAGCTGGTAATGGGATCCTGAGTCAGAAGGAAGGAAATCAGTACCTATGACAAAACATGTGGAATGGAATTGTGGGACAAGTCCATCTGATAGAACCCAAAACAACCCATTGATCTGTGATGAAAGATTGCCAAAAAGGAACAAATTTGCACAATCAAGTATTTACCTGTGCTTCTGGTATTGTGCCGATCTACATTGAAGAAAATAATGAGATAATAAACCAAGAAACAGGTAAGGACTGAGAAGGACTAGGATATGGAATGGAAATAGGTCATTGTTATGGTTCCAGCCGAGACAAACAAACTACCAAAGAAGAAAGAACATGGCTAAAGAAAAGGAATTATGCAGAATCCCTAAAATAAGTAGGCAGTAAATAACCCAGATCCCAACAACACAGAAACCACATGTGTAAGACAAGAGCTAAGGATGACAAGTGAGCAAATGTGGAAGTAAGAAGAGAGAGATGCACAGCCTTAGAAAGGTAAATAAATACTACAGAATTGAAGTAAGAGTAAGAGAGAGGCACGAAAACTGGGCATGGGTTAAACATACCACAAAATCAAGGAGTGCCTCTTCCCCTCAAACTGACAAAATAGACTCCAATTGCTGAAAACCTAGAAACTGACAGTCAGCTTGATGGTAAGCCAAAGCAAACTTAACCATAACCAATGGGGGCAAGGCATGCTAGTCCCCTCAACCAATTGGGAAACAAAATGCTTGGCATGAACCCAAAATATCTGAGAAAGAGTGGAAGACTAAATAAGAAGTCACACGCAACAAAGAAAGAAAGGAATTATAAGAGATCGGGACAAAACATTACATACCTCAGAAATCATGTCTAAAAATGCCTCATTAGGCCTAGCAGACTCTGCAGGTGGGACATGGAAAGACACAGCAAAATCCAATGATGGAAAAAGGATATCAAAATTGTTATCACACTGAACAAGTTTGGCTTGTTCTTGAAAAAGTGGGGCAAGCTATGGAAACAGTGGTTGACCCATCTAACAGTCAATATCTTAGCAAATAATCACAGATATATCTAACAATGGGTCACCCCCACCTGCCACCAGTGGAAAAACACTTGTAGGAGGCACTTCATGATGAATAATAAATCAACAAAATGTGTCAGAGAGACACCATAATGATAATAAACATCTAAACCCACACACCACGAAATAAGAAGTGATACCCTGGTACAACTGAAGGAGTCACATGCATAATGAGAATGTCTGGTACTCTTGTCGGTGGAGAGTTTTAACATAATAATTTACATGAGATACACATTGGAATGGCGGTCTCATTGGCCAAGGTTTGTCACATAACTTGCATGAAACAGACACTGGAATGCATCATTTCCAACAGAGGGGAGGCAGAAGGCTTGTGGCATGCAAGAAAACAATTTTCAATATGAAAGACGGCACTGAAAGAAAACAGCTATGTATGCAAGTGGAAGTAATGTACAATATTGGAAGTTACTTTTAACAAAACCATTTTTCTTTCCACAACATCTATAAATATTCTTCTGCAGTTATACTTATAAAAATTTCAACTAACTCAAAACCAGAGATCTTTATAGAGCTCTGAAGTAGTCAATTGATATGAATTTCTAGAAACTACTTGCTTTTTACTAGCTAGCTATTAAAAATATATCATTTGAAAAATCTGACTTTCTATTCATTATGTGTAATATGTAATCAAATGTAACAATTCTTGAAAATTAGGATGTGACGGGTGGGTGTGGCAGAAAAGGTTCCATTTGGTAGTTTTGTAACCAAACAAAACTAAAGACTAAAATTTATAGTTTGTCAGAGCAATGGCTGTTTTATAGTGAGTAATTTATTTTTAATTTTATACTTTCTGAAGAGATTATGGATAAAATAAAAAGTATGCCTAGAGAAGATATGTCACTTGTCAAGCAAAGGATTCATGATCTTTCTAAATAATGCTTTGTAGGATTAAAAACTTAACACTTATAGTATTAAAATATGTATTATGAGTTAAAATCATATACTAATTGGTATATAACAAACAAATAATAACTTTTAATGTAAGAAACTAAAACTTCATGTAAAGTATACATGAGATAAGAAGGTTAAAAGATACACAAATCAAGAATAATCTATTTTACTTTGTTTTCTGCCAGTACAGGTAGCACACTTGTAAGTAACTTTTAAAGTAACTGGCAAACATCTGGCAATGGACAAAAAAATCAGTAAAAACTTCAACATATTTTCACACTGATTTCAATACTTCACTAGTTTCTAGTTAGCTTACTGTAATACTTCACTAGTTTCTAGTTAGCTTATTGTATTACTTCACTAGTTTCTAGTTAGCTTACTGTAATACTTCACTAGTTTCTAGTTAGCTTATTGTATTACTTCACTAGTTTCTAGTTAGCTTACTGTAATACTTCACTAGTTTCTAGTTAGCTTACTGTAATACTTCACTAGTTTCTAGTTAGCTTACTGTAATACTTCACTAGTTTCTAGTTAGCTTAATGTATTACTTCACTAGTTTCTAGTTAGCTTAACGTAATACTTCACTAGTTTCTAGTTAGTTTATTGTAATACTTCACTAGTTTCTAGTTAGCTTACTGTAATACTTCACTAGTTTCTAGTTAGCTTACTGTAATACTTCACTAGTTTCTAGTTAGTTTATTGTAATACTTCACTAGTTTCTAGTTAGCTTAATGTATTACTTCACTAGTTTCTAGTTAGCTTAATGTATTACTTCACTAGTTTCTAGTTAGCTTAATGTAATACTTCACTAGTTTCTAGTTAGTTTATTGTATTACTTCACTAGTTTCTAGTTAGTTTATTGTAATACTTCACTAGTTTCTAGTTAGCTTACTGTAATACTTCACTAGTTTCTAGTTAGTTTATTGTGTTACTTCACTAGTTTCTAGTTAGCTAACTGTAATACTTCACTAGTTTCTAGTTAGGTTATTACTGTCACCCACACATCTTTATTACTCTCAAATTTTACTCATCAAATGTTATGACGGGTCACTTTAGCTTTGTTTCACCATTGTTATGACGGGTCACTTTAGCTTTGTTTCACCATTGTTATGACGGGTCACTTTAGCTTTGTTTCACCATTGTTATGACGGGTCACTTTAGCTTTGTTTCACCATTGTTATGAAGGGTCACTTTAGCTTTGTTTCACCATTGTTATGAAGGGTCACTTTATCTTTGTTTCACCATTGTTATGATGGGTCACTTTAGCTTTGTTTCACCATTGTTTAGGACTTTAATAAGCTAATTAAATCTAATAAAATACCAAGTTATGCTGATGTTATGCAAATTTAACTGAAATCAGAAAAGCAATAAGAAATAATGTATCTTCCAGGTTTTAACAAAAAACATTTATATACAGAATGATCAGTTTTAATGTTTATTATATTAAACTTATTAAATATTATTGTTGTAAATAATAAACACAGTTTATGATAATTTTAAACATAATAAAAAAGGCGACTGCGTACCCTTTAACAATAACAAATCAACTAAATGTTTAATATTATAATATATAGGTTTATATACATGTTTGTACATTTGTGAATATGAATCAAAATCAACTTATAAGATCATTTATTGAATAATAATATCTCTATAGAGTTCTGTTATAAAAATGGTCTTGTAATAAGACTTACAACTGTAAAAACAATGAGTTATCTATGTTGCTGTATAGAGAAATAATTACCAAACTGTCCTTCTATAGTCCAGTGTTTTATTTGGTTATTAGAAATATTAATATGAACTTCTGATCAAAACAACATAACTACACAAGTTAGAACTGTAAATCTACCCAGTAATTAACATTCTGTTCTTGTGTTCTTACTAGTAACGACTAAAATTCAGTGTTTCCTAAGTTGGATATCCTCATCTATTAGCACTATTCTCAGATGTAATCCTGAAACTATTAAGCAACATTTAGCTAGCCTAGGAAATTTACATCAGTCCTATATCCACACACTACATTTAAAATAGAAAATAATAATTTAATTAATAAAAACAAATTTGTGAAACACTATAACGAACACTGTGAATGAATGTAACATCAAGTGTACATAAACAACAGTGAAATGGGGAGCATCTACCTAATTCAGAGTAACATTTGTGAACAAATTTAAGAGGATTAATCTACAAAAGTAACTCAAATTTTGTAAATTATTCAAACAAGACTTTCTATACAAGTGTTAGGTGAACTAAGTAGATGCTCCCCACAGCACATTTGTTTATTCATTGTGACAACTATCTAAGTCATATATAAAGTATATATTTGTATGTAAGTACATCTGTGTCTGAATACATGTCATTAGAATATCACTTGACGACATAAATACTTGTAATGTTTTGTCACCAGTTCGGGGTTCAATGTATCGTTCACTATCTTACCTTCTCGGAGTCTATCTTGAATGTAACAAGATCTGGATAAAACCAATACATAATTGACTTAACGGTCTTGTAGTTTTGAAACAGAATGAACAGCAGGCTCATTAAGTAGAGAACACTTAATCCTGATAAACAGAAATAAAACAAATAAACAATTTATAACATCTTTATTACAGATGTAATTTACATATTAATAAATGAACACTTAATCCTAATAAACAGAAATAAAACAAATGAACAACTTATAACATCTTTAGTACAGATGTAATTTAGATATTAATAAATGAACACTTAATCTTGATAAACAGAAATAAAGCAAATAAACAACTTTTAACATCTTCAGTACATAAGCAATTTACATATTAACAAATGAACACTTATTCTTGATAAACAGAAATAAAGCAAATAAACAACTTACAACATCTTTAGTACAGATGTAATTTAAATATTAATAAATGAACACTTATTCCTGATAAACAGAAATAAAGCAAATAAACAACTTATAACATCTTTAGTACATAAGTAATTTACATATCAATGAATGAACACTTATTCCTGATAAACAGAAATAAAGCAAATAAACAACTTATAACATGTTTAGTACAGAAGTAATTTTGTTGTTGACTAACATCCTTCAAAAAAAATTCCTGATAAAAATGTTTTTATAATTGAGACCATAATAAACACAAAATATCACAAACACAATTTGTGTTCTTCAGGAAATTTAAAAGGAAAATACATAAATCTTGGTTTTCACTTTAACTAAAGTTTCAACTTAATCAAGGTAACACTTGAATCCACCAAATAATCCATGTCATTCTGGATCACCTCAACATCCTTAATACATTTAGAACTAGAATTTAAGAGAATGAACTGAGCTCATACAGAAGTGATACTGACCAAATTTACTAACTGTATCTCTATGAATGTAAGGTTTTATTAAAGAAGAAGTGATACTGACCAAATTTACTAACTGTATCTCTATGAATGTAAGGTTTTATTAAAGAAGAAGTGATACTGACCAAATTTACTAACTGTATCTCTATGAATGTAAGGTTTTATTAAAGAAGAAGTGATACTGACCAAATTTACTAACTGTATCTCTATGAATGTAAGGTTTTATTAAAGAAGAAGTGATACTGACCAAATTTACTAACTGTATCTCTATGAATGTAAGGTTTTATTAAAGAAGAAGTGATACTGACCAAATTTACTAACTGTATCTCTATGAATGTAAGGTTTTATTAAAGAAGAAGTGATACTGACCAAATTTACTAACTGTATCTCTATGAAAGTAAGGTTTTATTAAAGAAGAAGTGATACTGACCAAATTTACTAACTGTATCTCTATGAAAGTAAGGTTTTATTAAAGAAGAAGTGATACTGACCAAATTTACTAACTGTATCTCTATGAAAGTAAGGTTTTATTAAAGAAGAAGTGATACTGACCAAATTTACTAACTGTATCTCTATGAAAGTAAGGTTTTATTAAAGAAGAAGTGATACTGACCAAATTTACTAACTGTATCTCTATGAAAGTAAGGTTTTATTAAAGAAGAAGTGATACTGACCAAATTTACTAACTGTATCTCTATGAATGTAAGGTTTTATTAAAGAAGAAGTGATACTGACCAAATTTACTAACTGTATCTCTATGAAAGTAAGGTTTTATTAAAGAAGAAGTGATACTGACCAAATTTACTAACTGTATCTCTATGAAAGTAAGGTTTTATTAAAGAAGAAGTGATACTGACCAAATTTACTAACTGTATCTCTATGAAAGTAAGGTTTTATTAAAGAAGAAGTGATACTGACCAAATTTACTAACTGTATCTCTATGAATGTAAGGTTTTATTAAAGAAGAAGTGATACTGACCAAATTTACTAACTGTATCTCTTTGAAAGTAAGGTTTTATTAAAATGTTTCGAGTACACACAAGTCACATACTTAATTTCTGTAGTGCATATTGATCTACAAAAAACCTATTAATACTAGAAATAAATGAACTTATAACACCTAAAGAATCCGTAATGCCAAACATTGGATGTTTAATTAAATACCAACAATATTTGGGTGTTAGAAGGTTGTTTATTTCTAGTGTTAACTTATGTTTGTCACTAAAGTTACGTCTGTCAACTGAATAGTCAGTGTTTAACTCTGACAAGGACAGACAAACTGGAGTTAAAGCTTGTCTTGGTACAAAGAACAAGCATAACTTAGTCTATTGTACCATTAATATAAAGTTTTTAAATAACCTTTAGAGCTTTAAAAACATGCGTCAACGGTTTTCTTCAGTGTTCCTCTATATTGTACCTGATATTTACTCTCTTCCACCCGAAGTGTTGCTAAATCAAAAACATGAAGTAAAATGAACAGTTGATAACTCTGGAATAAGATACTTAATACTGTATTAAATTTCATCCTGTAAACATTTGTACAATGTGCACTTTGACCTCACCTGTGTTTACAGGGATAACGTTAAATGTGTTAGTCACTGAATAATTATTAAACATCTAATACAAACCTGCTAACATTTTTGATAAGAAACTCAACATAGAACATACAAGAAGAAAAAAATCCTAGCTAATATTTAAAGACAAACAAACTGAATTTATCATAAAATGTTTAAACGTCACGGTCTTCAATACTCACCAAACACCATTCTCCATATTGCTGGATGTGGCCTTGTAAATGGACCTTTAACAAATAAAGAACAACCAGTTACTTAACATTTATAGTAAACTAAAACTGAATCATATCTGTGAAGATGGAAAATCAACAGTTTGTCTCAAAGTTTCCCAATAACTACACCTAACCTTGGTGAGAATTGTGAAATAAAAAGAAAACTCTGCATGTAATACAGAACATCATCCTCAAATCTTTGTCACTAATACACTAAAGTTTAGGACTATCACTTAATGTCCACTCAACAACACTATTTTAATTATGTTTTTACTTTAAAGTTATTAAATTTTATTCTGATACAGAAATAAGTGTGAAGACAAGCAGTTTTCTGAGTAACATTAAGTTGTTTAATTTAACTTATGATTGACTTATCAAATTAAACTGTATCTGAAATAAAACACCTACAACTCATTACGATGAGGAACAGAGAATTACATAATGGTTTGTCGCCACTCTGACTCGACCAACATTGGTTCCAATACAACCAGTCATTAGGGCTAACAGAAAATAATCTATCCTTAGACTTTTCACAGTTTAAAAAAAGAACACAGAGAAGGAATTTAGATAGATTTATAAGTAATAAGGGTACTCAAGTAGCTTTTATGTTGTTCAGATATGATTTGAATAGCATCAAATTAAGTTATATTATGAAGACATTATTTGAAAAGCATCTAATTAGGTGTTATATTCTTAAGACATGATTTGAACAGCATCAAATTAGGTGTCATGTTGAACAGCATTGAAGTAGGTGTTATATTATTAAGATTGATATAAACACCACTGAAGTGGGAGTTGTATTATTAAGACTTGATTTAAACAGTAATACAGCAGGTATTGTGTTGTTAAGAAATTATTTTAACAGTAATACAGCAGGTATTGTGTTGTTAAGAAATTATTTTAACAGTAATACAGCAGGTATTATGTTGTTAAGAAATTATTTTAACAGTAATACAGCAGGTATTATGTTGTTAAGAAATTATTTAAACAGCACTACAGTAGGTATTGTGTTGTTAAGAAATTATTTAAACAGCACTACAGTAGGTATTGTGTTGTTAAGAAATTATTTTAACGTTAACTACAGTAGGTATTGTGTTGTTAAGAAATTATTTAAACAGCACTACAGTAGGTATTGTGTTGTTAAGAAATTATTTTAACAGTAATACAGCAGGTATTGTGTTGTTAAGAAATTATTTAAACAGCACTACAGTAGGTATTGTGTTGTTAAGAAATTATTTAAACAGTTAACTACAGTAGGTATTGTGTTGTTAAGAAATTATTTAAACAGCACTACAGTAGGTATTGTGTTGTTAAGAAATTATTTTAACAGTAATACAGTAGGTATTGTGTTGTTAAGAAATTATTTAAACAGCACTACAGTAGGTATTGTGTTGTTAAGAAATTATTTTAACAGTAATACAGTAGGTATTGTGTTGTTAAGAAATTATTTTAACAGCACTACAGTAGGTATTGTGTTGTTAAGAAATTATTTTAACAGTAATACAGTAGGTATTGTGTTGTTAAGAAATTATTTTAACAGCACTACAGTAGGTATTGTGTTGTTAAGAAATTATTTAAACAGCACTACAGTAGGTATTGTGTTGTTAAGAAATTATTTTAACAATAATACAGCAGGTATTGTGTTGTTAAGAAATTATTTAAACAGTTAACCACAGCAGGTATTGTGTTGTTAAGAAATTATTTAAACAGCACTACAGTAGGTATTGTGTTGTTAAAAAATTATTTTAACAGTAATACAGCAGGTATTGTGTTGTTAAGAAATTATTTTAACAGTAATACAGTAGGTATTGTGTTGTTAAGAAATTATTTTAACAGTAATACAGCAGGTATTGTGTTGTTAAGAAATTATTTTAACAGTAATACAGTAGGTATTATGTTGTTAAGAAATTATTTAAACAGCACTACAGTAGGTATTGTGTTGTTAAGAAATTATTTTAACAGTAATACAGCAGGTATTGTGTTGTTAAGAAATTATTTTAACAGTAATACAATAGGTATTGTGTTGTTAAGAAATTATTTTAACAGTAATACAGCAGGTATTGTGTTGTTAAGAAATTATTTTAACAGTAATACAGTAGGTATTATGTTGTTAAGAAATTATTTAAACAGCACTACAGTAGGTATTGTGTTGTTAAGAAATTATTTTAACAGTAATACAGCAGGTATTGTGTTGTTAAGAAATTATTTTAACAGTAATACAGTAGGTATTGTGTTGTTAAAAAATTATTTTAACAGTAATACAGTAGGTATTGTGTTGTTAAGAAATTATTTTAACAGTAATACAGCAGGTATTATGTTGTTAAGCCATTACCTGAACAGCACTACAATAAGTGTTATGTTGTTAAAATGTTATATGAGCAGCACTACAGTAGATGTTATGTATTTAAGATATGATCTAAACATCACTACAGTAGGTGCCATATTATTAAGACTTGATTTAAACAGCACTACAATAGGTGTTATGTTGTTAATGCCAGCCATGTAAGAGCTTTTTGTATATAATGTAATGTTTTTATTAGAATAAAAGTTTTAATACCCATACCAGTAATCTTTAGAATACATAAAGGACAGTCTGTTTTATATAGATGGTTATTAAAGGACAGTCTGTTTTCTATTGATGGTTATTAAAGGACAGTCTGTTTTCTACAGCTGGTTATTAAAGGACAGTCTGTTTTCTATAGATGGTTATTAAAGGACAGTCTGTTTTCTATAGCTGGTTATTAAAGGACAGTCTGTTTTCTATAGCTGGTTATTAAAGGACAGTCCGTTTTCTATAGCTGGTTATTAAAGGACAGTCTGTTTTCTATATGTAGAAGAAACCTTCCTTCTGGAAATGAGAAAATAATTTTCAATGTAGAAAAGCTGAGAAACAAAATACTAGACCTGTTTATAACCAAGTGATGAAAATTACCTCGAATTATATCTGGAATTCCCTTCATCTGTGAAAAACTAAACAATAAAACATGTGAGAAATATCCACATGGTCTTAGAGTTAAACAAAAAACAACAAAACTGAAACCACAACGGAAGGTAGAACCACGAGAAATATAAACTACATGTTTCACAGGACCAATAATTTCATAAGCTGAAGGGTGATAAAATTGTCCTGCAAATCTCAGAAACATATCATCAGAAACTGATGAACCAGAACAACAGACATTAAACTTAACATATTGGAATTATATTTTTCATGTACCAAAAACAGAAACAAATAAATTCAGTTTACTAAAAGCTAAGTTAAATGTAAGATAGTAGTTATATTTATCAGTCCATTACTAATTTTACATACAAATACATCAACAAGCACATGAGAAGTAACAACACACCTGAAATGAACTTACCGTTTGGAAACGTTAAAACGCTGATGATGAGGAAGAAAAACACGACACAGGAAATACCACTCCAGATATTATCTTCCAAACTTTTTTCATCATCCCTGAAGAAATAAAATTTTCATTATCTTCAACAACATATGATGTAACATTGGTTGATAAAATATTCAAGTACAGATATAATCAAATACAACAAGAGTAAAAAAAAATTGATGTAACACACATCAAGGTTATACCTATCACAAATTATTATCAATGCAATGTTTTGTTGTTATAACAAAGTATTTCATTACAAGTATTATTCTATTCACCTTCCACGTCTAGGATACACAAACATCTACATTCATCATTCATATCTAGGATACACAAACATCTACATCCGTCATTCATGTCTAGGATACACAAACATCTACATCCATCATTCATGTCTAGGATACACAAACATCTACATCCATCATTCGTGTCTAGGATACACAAACATCTACATCCATCATTCATGTCTAGGATACACAAACATCTAGATCCGTCATTCATGTCTAGGATACACAAACATCTACATCCATCATTCGTGTCTAGGATACACAAACATCTACATCCATCATTCATGTCTAGGATACACAAACATCTACATCCATCATTCGTGTCTAGGATACACAAACATCTACATCCATCATTCGTGTCTAGGATACACAAACATCTACATCCATCATTCGTGTCTAGGATACACAAACATCTACATCCATCATTCGTGTCTAGGATACACAAACATCTACATCCATCATTCGTGTCTAGGATACACAAACATCTACATCCATCATTCGTGTCTAGGATACACAAACATCTACATCCATCATTCGTGTCTAGGATACACAAACATCTACATCCATCATTCGTGTCTAGGATACACAAACATCTACATCCATCATTCATGTCTAGGATACACAAACATCTACATCCGTCATTCATGTCTAGGATACACAAACATCTACATCCATCATTCGTGCCTAGGATACACAAACATCTACATCCATCATTCATGTCTAGGATACACAAACATCTACATCCATCATTCGTGCCTAGGATACACAAACATCTACATCCATCATTCATGTCTAGGATACACAAACATCTACATCCATCATTCGTGTCTAGGATACACAAACATCTACATCCATCATTCAATAATAAAGATGTTATACTTAGACTGGTTTCACACTGCCCTTTCCACTTGAAGAATGGGTAATTTCACACTTCTCCTGACTACATGAAAATTACAAACTGGGTCACATTTTGGAGTCTCTATGAACTAGAGATTTGTTACTGCGGTAAAGCCTGTTTCACATTGTCGGTTGTTCAGGTTGCACACATGTGTATCAATGTATATAATTAAAAGAGAGCAGACTACATTAATTCGAATGCTAGAAGTCTTTAGCACAAATACAAGGAACATCAGACATTAAAAATCCACTGTCCTTATAGAGTTGGTAAACTCGCTGGATTGCAACTGTATACAGCCACCCAAACAGTAGTTTCAAATTATTTTGCAAGCCAGCAATGTAAGTGACCTGTACGTATTGGTAACCACTCTACCCAACTTAAACTGATACACCATAACAGAGAAAAGGTTTCACTCTGATTCCTTCACAAATTAATTTCCAAGTCAAGGAATACTGGTGAAAACATATCATTATAGTGACACAATATTATCTTCAATGTTTATGATGTACCTAGGTTTCTCCTATAGCTGGTAATCACAGTTAAATAGGGTTGGTGGAAACATGACCATACAAGTCTATGTATGACTTGATGTATGATGCAACATTTCATAGACCTGCTTATGACTAAAATTAGTCATTAATTATAATTCAGTGAGAGTAAAGGATGATATGAAAGCTTTATAGTCTACCAAATATTTTACATGTCATAAATAACTACCTCCCCAAAGTAAAGCTGGTGTTTACTGAATAAAGAAAGATAAAACTCTCCACTAGAGGGCACTCATTGATCTCTTTGTATTACCTAGCCATTCTAACAGTGTTTAGTGAAGTCCCTCAGTTACATGGACTGTTATGGATTAGATGGCTAATGATAACACAAGCAATATTTTTCAAATTTTTTTACACCAAGACAAAATCATCTTACTTTAGTTGGACATATATAAAGTTGAAACGAGCGAAAGGCAATACAACCACTTTACAGGATTGTGTAAGTACAAACCAATCAACACATTGTGTATCATATGAACACCCTTCATACAGCAAGAAATACCCACAAATTTAAGGGCATTTTAAAACTTTACTAATTCATTATTTATGGTCTTATCTGTATCATTAATGTATATAAAACAGAGTAAAGACCAAAGCACTGAACCGTAAGGTATTCTACTTCTAATATAAAAACAGGTTTAATCTAACTGAACTCAATATCTTTTTCTCCAATTCACCCATCCTAAATTCTAATTCACTAGTTTTCCCAGCCTCTGCCAATAAGATTTTCTTAGTTCATCTTTTGTGGCCACTGTATTAAAGGTTGTTTATTTAAAGTGGTTATCATCCTTCCATGACTGCTACAACGTTTAACATTCAGCAAAACTTTTCCTTTATATAATATTTAACTGCATGATTTTACAAATCTTAAGTTTCTATCAATTTTCCTCACAACAGAAGGAAGATTAACTCATCTACAATTTCTAGAACATTCTCACATTTCTCAAATAAAAATAGGAGTAACAGTGGTGATTATCCAATTCTTTACCATCAGCCCACTGTTTACCAACTTTCCAAAAATGAGAGAGGTTTGGACGTCTGATGTTTGATCCTTCTAAAACCTCAGGAGAAACACTGCTTGGTTTTGGTGCTTTATTTAATATCAGTTCTTCACCTTACCACCAGGTGGCTAATATCTACATTATTCAGCCCCAATATTCAACTTACAATGCTTAATGGTGAGAAAACTTCATTAGTAACATCATTAAAAAAGAAAAATTGAAAACCTCCACCCTCTCAGTGTTCGACTAATATCTTGTGTTTAGCAACCTTTAATCTACATTTCAACATTTTGTTTCCCTTTTCTAACATGCTTAAACATTCTTCATGTTAACTTACTTTTAACACTATCTACAAGCTGGTTATCATATGTCATTCTAAATTTTCTAACGTATTTTTTAACAACATTCCTTTCTTTCCTATAAATTTGTAAATCTTCTGTCTTATCTCCCAATCCAAATCTTTCAAATGTACAGCATTCATTCTCAGTTTTCTTTATTTTTAACATGCAAGTTAAGTGTGATCCTCCAAGTTATCAGTTCTCTCTTTAGGAACATGTCTATCTTGATCTCAAACCAATTTATTTTTTACATTTTCACATCTGTTCCATATCACCTTTGGACTGATTGCTCCAATTCTCTTGTAATAAATCTTGTATAGTGGACTCATAATTGGCTTTGTAAAAATAAGGAACTGCATTTCTTGTTATCTCAAATTGCAAACAGATACGCTGCCTAAAACTGACTGGTCAAAAAAAGTGCACTAGTACTAATAGTTTAATATTATTCTTATGTACAGCAATCAGTACTATATTAGCTATTATTATTATTAAACTAAACTACATTATCAATACATATGAATATCATAATCCACAGTCACTATATTATCGTTAAGGAATATCCAATACTACTGTTGTATTTGCTAAGTACTTAACTAAAGAAGTAATACATGCAAATTTATAAAATAGTAAATAAATCGCCACTACTGAAGTCTCACTGCGGTTTCCTTCATTAGGCCTAACGCCTTACTGATATTAATATACACTAATAGTAATAACGCACCAGATAACTCCTAAAACGATGTTTACAATTACATACAAATTTGATGCTTACCTTGTAAACGCAAAATATAAAAGTGCTCCTACTGAAACTGTCAAAAGTGTTATCGTATGTGGTTTATAAAAGAATCCAATTGAAATATCATCAACAGGTCTTTCGTTTATTTCGGTAAAATGATCTGATACATCAGATCCGGTACTGTAGCTTCTCTGTCTACCAGCCATGTTTTCTTCTTCCACTCCAAGTACCATAATTTCCCTCCTTCAGCCTATTATCACGCTATACAAACGCTCGCACTCTCTTATGCCCTACTGCTAAACGACGGAAGGAATTGTTCACGTTGCTGTTTTGCGTCTATGGAATCCTACCTTAGGCCTAGGCGTTATTACTCAAGATGTAAAAACGATATTCTGATTTCTGCTTTGCAAAAAAAAAAATTAGAATATAAAAATGTTTTCCAAATATTGTAAACATTTATAGTGGTTTATATTCTTTTACAAAATACGAAACTAAACGTTTTATGTTTTTGTTGTTTTTTTTATCATGTACGCACCATGACGCATGATACTGCATGAATATCTAGCTGCTCACACTCTTAGGCTTAATGAAATATACTGTAAGATTAAAAGTAAAAAGAAACAACAGAAAATCTGACAGTATAGGCACCGCCAAGTAACGTACACTGTTCTAAAACCCATCTTTCATATTTATATTAAACATATATGTGTGATATATATATATATACATCTCAACTTGAGTTGTTGAAACAGTCACACACTGTTGCCATGGTGAATCTATTCCAAAGATTTCTCCGAATAATCTTGTTAGATTTGTGGGGCCTGGCATGGCCTAGCGCGTTAAGGCGTGCGCTTCGTAATCTGAGAGTCGCGGGTTCGCGCCCGAGTCGCGCCAAACATGCTTGCCCTCCCAGCCGTGGGGGGCGTTATAATGTTACGGTCAATCCCACTATTCGTTGGTAAAAGAGTAGCCCAAGAGTTGGCGGTGGGTGGTGATGACTAGCTGCCTTCCCTCTAGTCTTACACTGCTAAATTAGGGACGGCTAGCACAGATAGCCCTCGAGTAGCTTTGTGCGAAATTCCAAAACAAACAAACAAACAGACTAGCTGCTTTCCCTCTAGTCTTACACTGTTAAATTAGGGACGGCTAGTGCAGATTGCCCTCGTGTAGTTTTACGCGATATTGAAACTAAACCAATCAACTCTTATTAAATTATTTATGGAACCGTTCGGCACTGTTAAAGTAAAATAAAGATGGCGTACACAATATGTACATAAAAATTCAAGATGCAACGCCTGTAGACTTCTGATTGCAAAATCGGTCAATGGGAAACGCGTTGTCCTTGCACACTAGATGGCTTATGGAAATCAAGTTGGAAGAAATGGTGTCTTTTTGACATGAAACTCTTACGACAGTTTTTTCAATAGAAACTGTGGTGCATGGTAGAATGTGGCGACAGTAAAGCTCAAAAACTGATAACCAAACAACTTCTACAGTTCGAGTTAAAGGAATAAATAAAACTTTAACCAATCAAGAAACGTTATTAGAAGAAAGTCCATAGTTTTTCAATCATTTAGCATTATCTACCAACATCAATCTCACGTGATATATTTTTTCTGTACACGTTTATCTGGAAACGAACAAATTATACAAGACGTCTAGCAGGCAAAAACCATGGAACCACACCAGATAATATATGTATAATAAAAATGTACAAAACATACATACGTCCGGCCACAGAATATGCATGGCCGTCATGGATCAACATAGCACCTAAATACTTAATTATATTACAAACAATTCAAAACTCATTGCAAACAGCAGCCTACAAAACACCACAAAGAACATCTACATTTGTGTACAATTGTACAAACATGCAAACTATTGCCGATAGACTCTTGCATATTCCATCGGCGTAGCAAGCTTTCAATGAGTTTGTACAGATATTCCTGAGTGATTGACTGCCATCTTTCTTTGAGTACTTCAAAAGGTTCATCTTCCGTGTTTGGTTTGCGATCTTTCATTATTCGGTTTAATTCAACCCATAAAATTGTCAGTCCGATTGATACCATATAATCGACTTGGCGATTCTATAACCTCCATTCTATTATTTCTGGCCCAACATGGCCAAGCGTGTTAAGGCGTGCGACTCGTAATCTGAGGGTCCCGGGTTCGCATCCCGGTCGCGCCAAACATGCTCGCCCTTTCAGCAGCGGGGGCGTTATAATGTCACGGTCAATCCCACTATTCGTTGGTAAAAGAGTAGCCCAAGAGTTGGCGGTGGGTGGTGATGACTAGCTGCCTTCCCTCTAGTCTTACACTGCTAAATTAGGGACGGCTAGCACAGATAGCCCTCGAGTAGCTTTGTGCGAAATTCAAAAACAAACAAACAAACAAAAAATTATATTATTTCTAATACATCTTTTAACCACTCTACAATTGCAGAGAAACTTGTTTGATCATTTTGTAGGATAACTGGAAAAAAAAAAGATCTTCAAAACTACAGCAGATGCACAAAACTTTTTATGAGAAAATGTAGCTAAAATCGTGAAAAGTTTACGAAAGCCAGTGTTAAAATTAAGATTTTAGATCCATTTTGGACAAACCTCGTCGAATGAGTTGTAAAAACTTATAGTTTTACGTATTTTTCTGTTATCTAATAAAATATACAACAAATTAACAACATTTTCAAGAGGGCCTGTTTTTTCGCCTGCCTCTGTATGTGTTGTAAAATGAGTCAATTAAATGACCTACATCGTAACTTTGATAATAGACGTCATATAACACATTACAAAGCAGAAAGCCATTGGACGTAATACTTATAACATTAATATAAAACATGAAAACTCTTTTTCAAATAAGACTTGTCTTTCAAACTAAGTGACACATCATATACTCTTCAAAAAAAGAAACGCAAAAGGGATATTTTTGTTAATTTAAAGAGAAATATATGTAATAACGTTACAAGCTCAGAGTATGTGATGTTACACGTGTTAAGGCACTGATTGTCAGACCAAAATGACAATAAAAGTTGTGCACTTTGAAAACGGAGGAAAACATCGGATTTTTCGCCAAAACGCATTCGTGTCCAATAAATTTGTTTGAGAGATCTGCATGTTCTGCAGGTGCAACATGTGCAAAATCCCTATAAAAGTGACGGGTTCTCGGTTTCCATAGCTCAGTGGTAAGCCACCGACACGCAATACAGTTACGCCAAGACTGACTGAAGCACAATGCAACAACGCCATTGGTCACTTGGAAGCAGGCGAATCTCGATCAGATGTTGCCAGAGCTGTGAATGTCCACCCAAGCACCATCACAAGGCTATAGAATCGTCACCAACAACATGGATCAACTTGTGACCGTCCACGATCTGGCAGACCTCGTGTGACCACGCCCGCAAAAGATCGTTACATCCGGTTACGTCACCTTCGGGATAGGACCACCACTGCGACGTCTACTGCCTCAACCATACCAGGGCTGCGTAGGATTTCCGATCAGACCGTACGCAACCGTCTACGAGATTTTTAGGCCCCATGTGCAACCCATCATGGTGAACGTCAACGACGTTTTTCAACATGACAACGCCCGTCCTCACACAGCCCGACTCACCACTGTCTTCTTGAGACACTGCAACATCAACGTTCTTCCCTGGCCCTCCAGATCACCAGATTTAAACCCCATCGAACATCTTTGGGACGAGTTGGACCGACGTCTGCGACGGCGACAACCTCAACCGCAGACTCTACCTCAGCTTGCAGCAGCTTTGCAGGCTGAGTGGACTGCCATTCCACAGGATGTGATTCGTCATCTCATCGCTTCCATGGGCAGGAGATGCCAAGCAGTTATTAATGCTCACGGGGGGCATACTTGTTATTGACGTTGAGTGACGTTAAACTTCAACTAGTGAGCGTGGACTTCACCTTTGCAGACTTTGGATGTTCAGCAGTGAATGTGCAAAGTTTCACACATGTCATACAGAACTACCCAGAATAAACTTGTTAACAATATGTCTCAAATTTTGCCTTTTGCGTTTCTTTTTTTGAAGAATATATGTCAGAAAAATGTTTAATGATGAATAACAGGACACCGTAGCAACAACGAATATTTGATGTTCAGTAACAAACATTTAGTTCTTGGACTTTCGGAATATACATATTGTACATCTCGTATTACAAATTTAAGGAACATTTGTAGTGTCATATACCTTAAGAGTGTCATACAGAACACCATACAAACCTTATAATACATTATCATTGTACATGAGACAATAATATCATAACGAAGACTATACAAACCATACGACACATAATTATTGGGCCCACCGCTAGTACAGCGGTATGTCTTCGGATTTACAACGCTACAATCAGGGGTTCGATTCCCCTCAGTGGGCTCAGCAGATAATTGATATGGCTTTGCTATAAGAAAACACACACATAACTATTGTGCGTGTACAACAGTGCCATATAGAATACCGTATGAACAAAATAACATATAACCATGGTATAATACTGTCATATATGAAACCATGTAAAACATTACCACCGTACATGGTATAACATTGCCATATAGAAGCCTGTACAGATCGTACATTGCACATGATGCAACAATATAATATAGAAGTCCATATAACACATTAAGTATAACAATATTATATAGAACTCCATATAAACTATATAACACATTACCATCGTAGATAGTGTAACAGTGTTATTAGCAACCCATTCAAAACGTATAGCCCATTACCATTGTAGATAGTATAACAGTATTATATAGAAGCCATACAAACCACATTAATATTGTACTTGGTATAACCATTCCATACTCGAAAATAGCATCAAACCAGCAATAACGTATTCTAGTTTTAACACCAGATTATACCACTATGTAAACTTTGATTTTTGTCTACCACCGGAACTATATTCTAAACGATGTTATTACAGGTTAAGACCGGGCAACGTAAGGGCGCAGATTCTTGTGGCTCCAGTTTGCCACCAGTCAAGCTATCGCTGGTCTATGATTATTAAATACAATCCGTCAATATCTGTTGCTTTATGTCACATACCTTATCTACGAATCAGTTCTGTTGTTTTCCTCTGCGATCACTTTTCGAACAATATAATACCAAACATGACTTTTACAGTGTAATGTAGCGTATTAACGTCTATACAATACCTTACATGTGGAGTAACATTAACATGGCCATGTGGTTAAGACGTTCGACTCGTAATCTGAGGGTCGCGGGTTCGAATCCCTGTCACATCAAACATGCGCGCCTCTTTTAGCCGAGGGGCGTTATAATGTGACGGTCAATCCCACTCTTCGTTGGTAAAAGAGTAGTCCAAGAGTTGGCGGTGGGTGGTGATGACTAGCTGCCTTCCCTCTAGCTTTACACTGCTTATTAGGGACGGCTAGCGCAGATAGCTCTCAAGTAGCTTTGTGCGAAATTCAAGAAACAAACAAACAGTGTCCCCTAGTGGCACAACGGTATGTCCGCAGACTGAACAACAGTAGAAACCTAGTTTCTATGCTCGTGGTAGGCAGAGCATATTGTGTAGCTTTGTGCTCAACTTCAAATAAACAGGCAAAATGACTTTCAGTGGTTATACAGCGCCGCCTACATTCTAGTTAAAGTATTAATATTTTATGCCTACTTTTACAGGAAATTACGTGATATGACAGAACAAATACTTATTTTTCAGGCAAGGTTTTACTGCGTGAAATAGTTGTTTATTTTGTCACAATGGTTCACGAGATTTACCTGACATCATGAGATGTTATACAACAATCGACATGTTAACCGATAACGTAACATATTTCATAAATAAAGAAACACACTGAAGAAGACAAGCAGAAGTTTTGTTATTTGTATAATAAATTTCGTGTTCTTCTGTAGTAATAGTGGTTCTAAAGTTTATTTCACAGTTCTCTGTATTTGATAAACATTTTGTTTAAGTCGAGTTTTTAATGAATTGCATCTTTTAGTACTAATTGTTTTCTCTAATTAGTGCTATTTCTACTTGGAACGTCGTGAGTGTGAAATATGTTTATCCGGTGAGAACGGGTTAGTGTGAAGTTATGGCTGTATTAATTCTTCAGTTGTCTTAAAACTTGTTATTATTCGTTCTTGAATTGTGTTGAGTTTATTATTTTGTTCTATGTTTAAGTGTTGAAATTTGTAATTTTCATACGAAGAGTGGGGAACTGGTGTAAGATAACAGTTGAACTCTACACCGAAGAACAACTCGAAGCTATTTTTAAGTCCTAGACATGGTAACGTGCTAAATGTTTTGGTATAATTTGCCAAGTAAAGCTTGAGATACATAGAGGTTAGAGACATATATTCAACGCGTCTGTTGATGTTGTGCCAACTACTCAGTACATTAGTAAAACTAGCTCGGAATCGGAAAACAACGCACGAAGTGGATTGTGCAACATCGTTTATGACAAGTCTTTCTTTTGCAAACAGGTTTTCATATTGCGTTTCAGAAGATACTGTCTGCGGTAAGATTTCGAAATTTTTCAGTATTAAATCATAAAATACACATTCAATACTTGGTTAATCAATTACCACACTCGGTGAGTTTTCAAGGCACGCGTATAGTTTGGCCTAAGATTAACACAAAGTAAATGTGTGGTGTTTAGGGATGCTTGAGTCGCAACCCGTAGGGACTTTATAATGTAACGTTCAATCACACTTTTCATTTGTAAAAAGTAATCCGAGAGTTGATGGTCGGTCGTATTTACTAGCCGCCTTTCCTTCAGTCAATCTTTTCTGAATCAGGGAAGGCTAGCTTTAGAGTAATTTTTCCACAAAGTACAGCGAAAGAATCAAATAAATTAGCAGGCTTAAAATTCGTTAATAAGTGTAGGATTATCGCCGCCATAAATATAATTCAACAGTCACCATGATGAAAGTAGATATTAAACGAAGTGTAGTTTTTGTACAAGATTCGTTTTTTTTTTGTTTCACATAAAATATCAGACGTGAAAGATCTCTAAAATGCAAGTCTTGTTGTACAACTACAAATTATTTTGCTACATTATCTCTCATACGACTTTCTCTTCCCTACAACATAAGCTGAATCACTTTTCCCAAAATACAAACAAAAGTAGGAAACCTGTTTCCAAATATGACAGAACATCGAGTTGTTTTTGGCAAATAATCGAAGATGGTTCTTTATTGAAACAATTATGCGTCAAAATGTCAGTAAGTCACATCCACACTTAACAAACTGTCGTGTAAGAAATACACACGGTCTTTGTACAGTTTTGTTGTTGATACGACAGAAGGTCTATATTGGGTCCAATAAACAGAAATTATTGACTGTATGAAAGCAGGTACAAGTTTAAGCTCCATGACTGAATCGAATGTACCTGAAAGTGCCTCACGTGAGTGTGACGTAGTCTTCATTTCAAACTATTTCAGTATCTTAGCGACAGCCAATGACGAACGTAGCAGGTTTGCTGGTTATATAACTGAAGTCAGAAATCAACATATCATACAGTTTTGTTCGGTGGATTTTGATATACATATAATTAATTGTCATGTAGTTAGACACATGCACCAGTGGAACCAGAGAAGTTTTATCACAGTTTCAAGATGCAATAGAACGTGTAATCACTTAAGCTAATCGAACACTCACGGCTACTGAGTGCAAATGTTGCACAACGAGAAAAGAACTGGTTGCGCAACTGTTTTTCCTACAACTCTTTTGGCGCTACGTGTGTATCAGATAGTTTACTGTTCAAACATACTGTGTATCACAGAAATAGTTGAACTTTGAAAACACCAAAGGTATATTCATACATTACCACGAGGTTCACAACACGGAAGTGCAGATGAATTGTCTCGCCAGATGGCTAGATCCTATCCATTCAGTGAATGTTCTGATCCTGGACACCATATGAGAGCTGAACCTGTTTCTCCTATAATAACGACAAGCCCTGTCTTAGGAAACTCTGCTAGTGGGTGGATACCATGATTAATGTTTTAGGAGTTGCAGGAGAAGCAACTGAAGGTCTCACGTATAGCTAGCATACTCCTTGTTATACAGCAAGATAAAATAGTTCTGATTCAGATTGAGGAAAGTAACGTGAATGAACATAATCTGTAGTTATTCTGGTTACCAGTAGTTACCAGTGCAGAAAGATACGCCGTGCTCGTATTATCAATAACAGGACTTGGTTTTAGCCTGTGTTGAAACAAGTAGTTCCCTTAGCTTTGAGGCACCATGTTCTACAGACTCCACATAACACAAACACTGGTAATATATACACTTTTACTAACATTTCAAAATGGTTATTCTGGCTACATTCAAGTCGAGACAATTAGTATTCGCCTGAACACTCTACAATATGTGCCAATCTGATAAAAAGACCGTTTAAAAATGGTAACATGGATTATAATTATTGGTCTTTCTTTGCAGAGAATAGCTATGGATACTGCCTGTCCACTCCCAGTGACAGTGAGAGACTACCTGTGTGTGCTCATAGTCATTGGCTTATCCAATGGCCAGCAAGTCCAAGAATGATGCTCTTATAGATTGGTCACCCAGTTGTTCTCTGAGTTATGTAAAGTTTGGATAAATGAAGATTCACTCCTCACCTCATAATTCCCAGTCTAATAGTTTTGTGGAAAGCTGGGAAAAATAAGTCGAAACGTTGTTCTCCGCTTCATCTGTAATAGTGTTAATACCCATACCAGCCGTTCTGAGATACATTTTTACTTCAAGTGGGTTTCTCGTCATCAGTAACGTCTTTTCCAACTTTGTCAAACCAAACCAAATTGACTGAGATGAACCCCAATCCAGAGTAATTATGGCATATCATGTAACTGAGCAGAAATTCACAGGTTGTTAATAAAATATGTCAATGTTTGGTGAAGACATATTACATTTTTATGGTCGTTTGTCTAGAGAAAATACTCCATAATGACATGTGAAGTGGTTAAGGTCTGTGTTTAGTTGGTGTGTATGATAAAATGTTGTGGTAAAACAGCAAATAAATAAATCTGGATAATACGTTTGGATATGATATATATATACCAATGACACAGAAGCCTTTTGCCTCTCACTGGACAGACACTTAAACTGTGATCTAATGAGTCGGTTTATTCAGGTGTGATTTACAGAAATCAAATGCACAAAAGCATATTACAAATGTTGATCATGTGCGTCCGTACGTTATCGATGAATCTCTGGTAGACTGGCTTGAACAAGAGTCAAAGGGAGAGGTAATTAAGTTAGATGAAACCACTGTGTTATTCTACTCCAACAAAGGTGGAGGTAATAAAGTTAGATGAAACAATGTATTATTCTACTCCAACAAAGGTGGAGGTAATAAAGTTAGATGAAACCACTGTATTATTCTACTCCAACAAAGGTAGAGGTAATAAAGTTAGATGAAACCACTGTATTATTATAGTCCAACAAAGGTGGAGGTAATTAAGTTAGATGAAACCACTGTATTATTATAGTCCAACAAGGGTGGAGGTAATAAAGGTAGATGAAACCACTGTATTATTATAGAACAACAAAAGTGGAGGTAATAAAGGTAGATGAAACCACTGTATTATTATAGTCCAACAAAGGTGGAGGTAATAAAGGTAGATGAAACCACTGTATTATTATAGTCCAACAAAGGTGGAGGTAATAAAGGTAGATGAAACCACTGTATTATTATAGTCCAACAAAGGTGGAGGTAATTAAGTTAGATGAAACCACTGTATTATTCTACTCCAACAAAGGTGGAGGTAATAAAGGTAGATGAAACCACTGTATTATTATACAACAACAAAGGTGGAGGTAATTAAGTTAGATGAAACCACTGTATTATTATAGTCCAACAAAGGTGGAGGTAATAAAGGTAGATGAAACCACTGTATTATTCTACTCCAACAAAGGGAGAGGTAATAAAGGTAGATGAAACCACTGTATTATTATAGTCCAACAAAGGTGGAGGTAATTAAGTTAGATGAAACCACTGTATTATTATAGTCCAACAAAGGTGGAGGTAATAAAGGTAGATGAAACCACTGTATTATTATAGTCCAACAAAGGTGGAGGTACTTAAGTTAGGTGAAACCACTGTATTATTATAGTCCAACAAAGGTGGAGGTAATAAAGTTAGATGAAACCACTGTATTATTCTACTCCAACAAAGGTGGAGGTAATAAAGTTAGATGAAACCACTGTATTATTCTACTCCAACAAAGGGAGAGGTAATAAAGGTAGATGAAACCACTGTATTATAATAGTCCAACAAAGGTGGAGGTAATTAAGTTAGATGAAACCACTGTATTATTCTACTCCAACAAAGGGAGAGGTAATAAAGTTAGATGAAACCACTGTGTTATTCTACTCCAACAAAGGGAGAGGTAATAAAGTTAGATGAAACCACTTTATTATTCTACTCCAACAAAGGGAGAAGTAATAAAGTTAGATGAAACCACTGTATTATTATAGTCCAACAAAGGTGGAGGTAATTAAGTTAGATGAAACCACTGT
The DNA here is from genome assembly GCF_004210375.1 of Tachypleus tridentatus. Taxonomy (NCBI): domain Eukaryota; kingdom Metazoa; phylum Arthropoda; class Merostomata; order Xiphosura; family Limulidae; genus Tachypleus; species Tachypleus tridentatus. The sequence goes on along the minus strand of NC_134827.1, from coordinate 38,952,883 downwards.
ATTATTATAGTCCAACAAAGGTGGAGGTAATAAAGGTAGATGAAACCACTGTATTATTCTACTCCAACAAAGGGAGAGGTAATAAAGTTAGATGAAACCACTGTATTATTCTACTCCAACAAAGGGAGAGGTAATAAAGTTAGATGAAACCACTGTGTTATTCTACTCCAACAAAGGTGGAGGTAATAAAATTAGATGAAACCACTGTATTATTATACAACAACAAAGGGAAAGGTAATAAAGTTAGATGAAACCACTGTATTATTCTACTCCAACAAAGGTGGAGGTAATAAGGTTAGATGAAACCACTGTATTATTCTACTCCAACAAAGGTGGAGGTAATAAAGTTAGATGAAACCACTGTATTATTATAGTCCAACAAAGGTGGAGGTAATAAAGGTAGATGAAACCACTGTATTATTCTACTCCAACAAAGGTGGAGATAATAAAGTTAGATGAAACCACTGTATTATTCTACTCCAACAAAGGGAGAGGTAATAAAGTTAGATGAAACCACTGTGTTATTCTACTCCAACAAAGGTGGAGGTAATAAAGTTAGATGAAACCACTGTATTATTATACAACAACAAAGGGAAAGGTAATAAAGTTAGATGAAACCACTGTATTATTCTACTCCAACAAAGGTGGAGGTAATAAGGTTAGATGAAACCACTGTATTATTCTACTTCAACAAAGGTGGAGGTAATAAAGGTAGATGAAACCACTGTTTAATTCTACTCCAACAAAGGTGGAGGTAATAAAGTTAGATGAAACCACTGTATTATTCTACTCCAACAAAGATGGATGTAATTAAGTTAGATGAAACCACTGTATTATTCTACTCCAACAAAGCACAGGCAATAAAGTTAGATGAAACCACTGTATTATTATACAACAAAGGAGGAGTTAATTAAGTTAGATGAAACCACTGTATTATTCTACTCCAACAAAGGTGGAGGTAATAAAGTTAGATGAAACCACTGTATTATTTTACTCCAACAAAGGGAGAGGTAATAAAGTTAGATGAAACCACTGTGTTATTCTACCCAACAGAGGTGGAGGTAATTAAGTTAGATGAAACCACTGTATTATTCTACTCGAACAAAGGAGAGGTAATAAAGTTAGATGAAACCACTGTATTATTATACAACAAAGGTGGAGGTAATTAAGTTAGATGAAACCACTGTATTATTCTACTCCAACAAAGGGAGAGGTAATAAAGTTAGATGAAACCACTGTATTATTCTACTCCAACAAAGGAAGAGGTAATTAAGTTAGATGAAACCACTGTGTTATTCTACTCCAACAAAGGTGGAGGTAATTAAGTTAGATGAAACTACTGTATTATTCTACCCGACCAAGGTGGAGGTAATTAAGTTAGATGAAATCACTGTTTTATTTTACTCTAACAAAGGTGGAGGTAATAAAGGTAGATGAAACCACTGTATTATTCTACTCCAACAAAAGTGGAGGTAATTACGTTAGATGAAACCATTGTATTATTCTACTCCAACAAAGGGAGAGGTAATAAAGTTAGATGAAACCACTGTGTTATTCTACTCCAACAAAGGTGGAGGTAATAAAGTTAGATGAAACCACTGTATTATTATACAACAACAAAGGGAAAGGTAATAAAGTTAGATGAAACCACTGTATTATTCTACTCCAACAAAGGTGGAGGTAATAAGGTTAGATGAAACCACTGTATTATTCTACTTCAACAAAGGTGGAGGTAATAAAGGTAGATGAAACCACTGTTTAATTCTACTCCAACAAAGGTGGAGGTAATAAAGTTAGATGAAACCACTGTATTATTATACAACAAAGGTGGAGGTAATTAAGTTAGATGAAACCACTGTATTATTCTACTCCAACAAAGGGAGAGGTAATAAAGTTAGATGAAACCACTGTATTATTCTACTCCAACAAAGGGAGAGGTAATTAAGTTAGATGAAACCACTGTGTTATTCTACTCCAACAAAGGTGGAGGTAATTAAGTTAGATGAAACTACTGTATTATTCTACTCCGACCAAGGTGGAGGTAATTAAGTTAGATGAAATCACTGTTTTATTTTACTCTAACAAAGGTGGAGGTAATAAAGGTAGATGAAACCACTGTATTATTCTACTCCAACAAAAGTGGAGGTAATTACGTTAGATGAAACCATTGTATTATTCTACTCCAACAAAGGGAGAGGTAATAAAGTTAGATGAAACCACTGTGTTATTCTACTCCAACAAAGGTGGAGGTAATAAAGTTAGATGAAACCACTGTATTATTATACAACAACAAAGGGAAAGGTAATAAAGTTAGATGAAACCACTGTATTATTCTACTCCAACAAAGGTGGAGGTAATAAGGTTAGATGAAACCACTGTATTATTCTACTTCAACAAAGGTGGAGGTAATAAAGGTAGATGAAACCACTGTTTAATTCTACTCCAACAAAGGTGGAGGTAATAAAGTTAGATGAAACCACTGTATTATTCTACTCCAACAAAGATGGATGTAATTAAGTTAGATGAAACCACTGTATTATTCTACTCCAACAAAGCACAGGCAATAAAGTTAGATGAAACCACTGTATTATTATACAACAAAGGAGGAGTTAATTAAGTTAGATGAAACCACTGTATTATTCTACTCCAACAAAGGTGGAGGTAATAAAGTTAGATGAAACCACTGTATTATTTTACTCCAACAAAGGGAGAGGTAATAAAGTTAGATGAAACCACTGTGTTATTCTACTCCAACAGAGGTGGAGGTAATTAAGTTAGATGAAACCACTGTATTATTCTACTCGAACAAAGGGAGAGGTAATAAAGTTAGATGAAACCACTGTATTATTATACAACAAAGGTGGAGGTAATTAAGTTAGATGAAACCACTGTATTATTCTACTCCAACAAAGGGAGAGGTAATAAAGTTAGATGAAACCACTGTATTATTCTACTCCAACAAAGGGAGAGGTAATTAAGTTAGATGAAACCACTGTGTTATTCTACTCCAACAAAGGTGGAGGTAATTAAGTTAGATGAAACTACTGTATTATTCTACTCCGACCAAGGTGGAGGTAATTAAGTTAGATGAAATCACTGTTTTATTTTACTCTAACAAAGGTGGAGGTAATAAAGTTAGATGAAACCACTGTATTATTCTACTCCAACAAAGGGAGAGGTAATAAAGGTAGATGAAACCACTGTATTATTCTACTCCAACAAAAGTGGAGGTAATTACGTTAGATGAAACCATTGTATTATTCTACTCCAACAAAGGGAGAGGTAATAAAGTTAGATGAAACCACTGTATTATTCTACTCCAACAAAGGGAGAGGTAATAAAGTTAGATGAAACTACTGTATTATTCTACTCCAACAAAGGGAGAGGTAATAAAGTTAGATGAAACCATTGTATTATTCTACTCCAACAAAGGTGGAGGTAATAAAGTTAGATGAAACCACTGTGTTATTTTACTCCAACAAAGGGAGAGGTAATAAAGGTAGATGAAACCACTGTGTTATTCTACTCCAACAAAGGGAGAGGTAATAAAGTTAGATGAAACCACTGTATTATTCTACTCCAACAAAGGTGGAGGTAATTACGTTAGATGAAACCACTGTATTATTCTACTCCAACAAAGGTGGAGGTAATAAAGTTAGATGAAACCACTGTATTATTCTACTCCAACAAAGGGAGAGGTAATAAAGGTAGATGAAACCACTGTATTATTCTACTCCAACAAAGGGAGAGGTAATAAAGTTAGATGAAACCACTGTATTATTCTACTCCAACAAAGGGAGAGGTAATAAAGTTAGATAAAACCACTGTATTATTCTACTCCAACAAAGGTGGAGGTAATAAAGTTAGATGAAACCACTGTATTATTCTACTCCAACAAAGGGAGAGGTAATAAAGTTAGATGAAACCACTTTATTATTCTACTCCAACAAAGGGAGAGGTAATAAAGTTAGATGAAACCACTGTATTATTCTACTCCAACAAAGGGAGAGGTAATTAAGTTAGATGAAACCACTGTGTTATTCTACTCCAACAAAGGTGGAGGTAATTAAGTTAGATGAAACTACTGTATTATTCTACTCCAACAAAGGGAGAGGTAATTAAGTTAGATGAAATCACTGTTTTATTTTACTCTAACAAAGGTGGAGGTAATAAAGTTAGATGAAACCACTGTATTATTCTACTCCAACAAAGGGAGAGGTAATAAAGGTAGATGAAACCACTGTATTATTCTACTCCAACAAAAGTGGAGGTAATTACGTTAGATGAAACCATTGTATTATTCTACTCCAACAAAGGGAGAGGTAATAAAGTTAGATGAAACCACTGTATTATTCTACTCCAACAAAGGGAGAGGTAATAAAGTTAGATGAAACTACTGTATTATTCTACTCCAACAAAGGGAGAGGTAATAAAGTTAGATGAAACCATTGTATTATTCTACTCCAACAAAGGTGGAGGTAATAAAGTTAGATGAAACCACTGTGTTATTTTACTCCAACAAAGGGAGAGGTAATAAAGGTAGATGATACCACTGTATTATTATACTCCAACAAAGGTGGAGGTAATAAAGTTAGATGAAACTACTGTATTATTCTACTCCAACAAAGGGAGAGGTAATTAAGTTAGATGAAACCACTGTATTATTCTACTCCAACAAAGGGAGAGGTAATAAAGTTAGATGAAACCACTGTATTATTATAGTCCAACAAAGGTGGAGGTAATAAAGGTAGATGAAACCACTGTATTATTATACTCCAACAAAGGTGGAGGTAATAAAGTTAGATGAAACCACTGTATTATTCTACTCCAACAAAGGGAGAGGTAATTAAGTTAGATGAAACCACTGTATTATTCTACTCCAACAAAGGGAGAGGTAATAAAGTTAGATGAAACCACTGTATTATTATACAACAACAAAGGGAGAGGTAATAAAGTTAGATGAAACCACTGTATTATTATACAACAACAAATGGAGAGGTAATAAAGTTAAATGAAACCACTTTATTATTCTACTCCAACAAAGGGAGAGGTAATTACGTTAGATGAAACCACTGTATTATTCTACTCCAACAAAGGTGGAGGTAATAAAGTTAGATGAAACCACTGTATTATTCTACTCCAACAAAGGGAGAGGTAATAAAGGTAGATGAAACCACTGTATTATTCTACTCCAACAAAGGGAGAGGTAATAAAGTTAGATGAAACCACTGTATTATTCTACTCCAACAAAGGGAGAGGTAATAAAGTTAGATAAAACCACTGTATTATTCTACTCCAACAAAGGTGGAGGTAATAAAGTTAGATGAAACCACTGTATTATTCTACTCCAACAAAGGGAGAGGTAATAAAGTTAGATGAAACCACTTTATTATTCTACTCCAACAAAGGGAGAGGTAATAAAGATAGATGAAACCACTGTATTATTATAGTCCAACAAAGGTGGAGGTAATAAAGGTAGATGATACCACTGTATTATTATACTCCAACAAAGGTGGAGGTAATAAAGTTAGATGAAACTACTGTATTATTCTACTCCAACAAAGGGAGAGGTAATTAAGTTAGATGAAACCACTGTATTATTCTACTCCAACAAAGGGAGAGGTAATAAAGTTAGATGAAACCACTGTATTATTATAGTCCAACAAAGGTGGAGGTAATAAAGGTAGATGAAACCACTGTATTATTATACTCCAACAAAGGTGGAGGTAATAAAGTTAGATAAAACCATTGTATTATTCTACTCCAACAAAGGGAGAGGTAATTAAGTTAGATGAAACCACTGTATTATTCTACTCCAACAAAGGGAGAGGTAATAAAGTTAGATGAAACCACTGTATTATTATACAACAACAAAGGGAGAGGTAATAAAGTTAGATGAAACCACTGTATTATTATACAACAACAAATGGAGAGGTAATAAAGTTAAATGAAACCACTTTATTATTCTACTCCAACAAAGGGAGAGGTAATAAAGTTACTTAAAGCTACTCTTTTACTTTATAACGGCCCCATGGATAAAAGGGCAAGCATGTTTGTCGTGACAGGAATTCGAACCCGCGACCCTCGGATTACGAGTCGAGTGCCTTAACCACCTGGACATGCCAGACCACATCTGGAGAATGTTGGATGACATCTATTGGATCAACACATTTCATATAACATATAGTGTATCAACAGTACGTACAACTGATAGCTAAAATTTCAAAAACTACGTTTCTAAATTACTTTACAAGCTAAAGAGTGATTTTTTCCAAGAAATATATCACACTCATTTCACAAGAATCCTACACTTGATCTATTTGAGTGGCTAGAACTCTATAATATCACATAATCCTCACAAGATAATTTTCTTGTACGTCTGACACGCATCATACCAGTTTATACTGGTATACAATATAATAACAGTACAAATACTGATCATTACTTTTAAAAATTTTAGCTGAAAAATCTCAGTTCAACTGAGTTCTGTCAGTGATAATTTATTTTTTTTACACCAAAAGGAACTCATGAGTTTAACGGCTCACAGATAGCAGCACATTACTTGATGAGAGTTCCTGGCCCATATGTTCAGAAAGGGTTAAACCCAAAGGGGTTAAAAGGTAATGTGAACAGTAACAAAAGGCACTATTTTGTAATCCGTTATTGTATATGTTAATATTTAAAGGAGTTAAATATATTTGACAATTTGCATATCTAAATAAATACATGTATGTGTCTGACACTTGTGTAAAAGCACTAATTGAACTAATTGAGGAGTTTTGTATAATACTAATAGACAGGGGCGTAGATCCTGAGGGGGATGGGGGATACTCCCCCTTTCATTTTAGGTGGGGGTATGGTGCATACAATCATCCCCCCTACAGTTTGGTCTGTTGAATTGTTTTATTGCATCACAGGCCTACAAAGTGTTTGTTCTTGTGATTCTCGTGTTCTTACCAATCGAATTACATAATTAAGCCTAGATATAGACTTTTTCAGTAGCCGAAGTATACATCTTTAATATAGGCGTGCTTCTAAGCTTTTCGATCTAAGCGATAGTTCGTAAGTATCAGTCAGTAGGCCTAAGTATACATCCAACTATCGTGGCAACAAGATTACTCTGTGATTGCATGTTTACAGTTTTCAGGTTCACGTAATCAGAGATTACCAATTTGCAAATTGAACAGTCCACATAAGTGGTTTCAAAAATCATCCCCCCCCCATCGGGTGTAAGAAATCTACGTCCCTGCGAATAGATCAGTTGCACGAGAAACAAGTCAGTTAAGCCATTTATGAAGAGAAATAAGTATTTGAACTAATGTTAAGACTTAGTGATATCAAGTTAGTTGTAATTACTGACCTGTAAAGATTCAATGTTCATATTATTTTCATTAATACTCTTGAGATAATGTTTCAATTTCGACTCTGAACTATTTATTAAAGCGCACGGATTTGTAAATATTTTCTTAACATTGTTTCAGTACAAGATGCATGAATATTTAGGCTATAAGTGAAACTATCTAAGCAACACCGTTGTTAGTATTAAATTTATAAATATAATTTCCCTAAGGAAAAATAATGAAAATGTCGGTGAATCATAAAGGTTAGCATTACTTAACCTAATTTAATAAATATGTGTTGGATTTAGCTTTACTGTCTCTACCATTTTCATGGCTGATGTCTGCATAACAACCAGGCAGTAGTGGAATAAACTGGAGGTGTAAGCATGTTGTCCATTGTTACAGGAATGACACACAAGGGCGGTAAACCTAACGGGGTACTAGTCACGTGGAGACCCAGTACTAGTCACGTGAACACCCATTACTAGTCAGTGAAGACCCATTACTAGTCATGTGAAGACCCAGTACTAGTCACGTGGAGATCAGTACTAGTCACGTGGAGATCAGTACTAGTCACGTGGAGACCCAGTACTAGTCACATGAAGATCAGTACTAGTCACATAAAGATCAGTACTAGTCACGTGAAAACCCAGTACTAGTCACGTGGAGTCCCAGCACTAGTCACGTGGAGACCCATTACTAGTCATGTGAAGACCCAGTACTAGTCACATAAAGACCCATTACTAGTCATGTGAAGACCCAGTACTAGTCACGTGATGATCCAGTACTAGTCACATGAAGACCCAGTACTAGTCACGTGGAGACCCAGTGCTAGTCACGTGAAGACCCAGTACTAGACACGTGGAGTCCCAGCACTAGTCACGTGGAGACCCACTACTAGTCATGTGAAGACCCAGTACTAGTCACATAAAGACCCATTACTAGTCATGTGAAGACCCAGTACTAGTCACGTGATGATCCAGTACTAGTCACGTGGAGACCCAGTACTAGTCACGTGGAGACCCAGTACTAGTCACGTGAAGACCCAGTACTAGACACGTGGAGACCCAACGAAGTTCACAGTTGCTAGAGATATTAATGATCAGAGCATGTTACTTTATCTAGGTAGTCTGTAAATTATTCTGTCTATAAAGGTTGTTTCTGGAGAGAAATAATGGTCGTAACATGACAGCTATGGTCCCCATTCAACGTACACCTAGCTGACTTTTTGACTAATTGAATTTCACTAACTTTGCGTTATCAGTCTAGGCTTTTACTATTTAGGATCACATTGTGAACCAAATTGGCCATTAGGTCTTCTGTGAATCAGTGATGATCTCCGTATTATATACTGAAGCCCTTTTTATTTCACAGATTACAGTGGAAGGAAGTAACTACCATGATAAACAACAGTGTGCTTAAAGCATTCGTAACTACCATGATGAACAACAGTGTGCTTAAAGCATTTGTAACTACCATGATGAACAACAATGTGCTTAAAGCATTCTCCTCATTGAGGAAAAAAATATTTGAGGGTAGTCCCCAGGAGCCAAGAAATACCCTCACAATCGATGTGGCGATGTCTATAGATGAAGATGTGTTATTTATTGGTATATTTAATAGAAAACTTTGCAGTCACTGTTGTTTGGCTACCTCTGAAATCTCCAGGGGTCAGGCAGCCCATGTAAAATTTTGACTAGCCAAAGGAAACCAAATCAGTCTTGTAGATACCCATTTTGCAGACAAGCACAACAACTGTGGACGTTTTCAACACTTTACTTTTGAAGAAGCTGTCGAAACAACAACATCCATCTATTCATTGTCATTGTACAACATCCATCTATTCATTATCCAGTGTACAACATCCATCTATTCATTGTCATTGTACAACATCCATCTATTCATTATCCAGTGTACAACATCCATCTATTCATTATCCAGTGTACAACATCCATCTATTCATTGTCATTGTACAACATCCATCTATTCATTATCCAGTGTACAACATCCATCTATTCATTATCCAGTGTACAACATCCATCTATTCATTATCCAGTGTACAACATCCATCTATTCATTATCCAGTGTAGAACTACTTTGACAAAATATCGTCAGATATATATACCCCTCTCCAATGGAACCATTACATTTAAAAGCCAAGAAAGATGGTTCTTGAGCTAAAGTCGACTGGATGGTAGTATTGGTTCCAGGAATGTGTTTCAAAGTTGAGGGACAAATATTATGCCACAGTCTTAGAGACTTTAATAATCACTACTGGTAGAGTAACCAACCGTCACATATCAGTGATCCAGTCTGACACAAACAAAACTAAACAAAGTGTCAGGTGAAAGAAAGAACCTCTATCTCGTTGGAATTTAAACCATCACCACTCAAAATGACTCACTCACTAGTGTATTTGTACAACTGACTTTACAGCAGGTTTCAGTATCAAGACACCATTGTTAGAGATAAACTGAAAGTGGACAGTATCTTAGTTCTTATACAGTCACGAGGAAGACTAGTTGCATCGATGGAGCACTTTGTCTTCCCAACTGTAAGTAGTTTACCAGTTATGTGCAGAACAGCCACGGCCTCAGGAAACTTTGACTTAAGTCAGAGACATCACCTGCAACAATTTGGCTACCAGTCGTAGGCTAGTTACTGGTTTGGAGTTTCAAGATTGAGTGAGGGCAGTTTGACCTCGTATTTACCATTGAGTGAATATATATTTATAGTGTTTTATTATTCTTGAAACTCAATTAAAGTGCTACAGGAGCATATGTAAATATGCTTTTCTTGTTATATGATTTCTTTCATTCTACGTTTCATCATTATTTCTGAGGGTATACTGTGGTATAGTCATTCAAAAGAGAGACTTACAATATGGCTTATATTCAGTTCCTATAACGAGTTTTGTGTATATACACACATACAATGTACTATGTTTTCTAAGATATAACAAAATTTGTATTTGTATTGTGATTCCCTGTGTTATATATGTTACAGGGTTTTACTTATTCTCTAACACAGACCCGGGAATCAGTATTACTGTGATCTGAGTTAGAGGATATTTTGTCATCTGTTATATATGTTACAGGGTTTTACTTATCCTCTAACACAGACCCGGTAATCAGTAGTACTGTGATCTGAGTTAGAGGATATTTTGTCATCTGTTATATATGTTACAGGGTTTTACTTATCCTCTAACACAGACCCGGAAATCAGTATCACTGTGATCTGAGTTAGAGGTTATTTTGTCATCTGTTATATATGTTACAGGGTTTTACTTATCCTCTAACACAGACCCGGAAATCAGTATTACTGTGATCTGAGTTAGAGGATATTTTGTCATCTGTTATATATGTTACAGGGTTTTACTTATCCTCTAACACAGACCCGGTAATCAGTATTACTGTGATCTGAGTTAGAGGATATTTTGTCATCTGTTATATATGTTACAGGGTTTTACTTATCCTCTAACACAGACCCGGTAATCAGTATTACTGTGATCTGAGTTAGAGGATATTTTGTCATCTGTTATATATGTTACAGGGTTTTACTTATCCTCTAACACAGACCCGGTAATCAGTATTACTGTGATCTGAGTTAGAGGATATTTTGTCATCTGTTATATATGTTACAGGGTTTTACTTATCCTCTAACACAGACCCGGTAATCAGTATTACTGTGATCTGAGTTAGAGGATATTTTGTCATCTGTTATATATGTTACAGGGTTTTACTTATCCTCTAACACAGACCCGGTAATCAGTATTACTGTGATCTGAGCTAGAGGATATTTTGTCATCTGTTATATATGTTACAGGGTTTTACTTATCCTCTAACACAGACCCGGTAATCAGTAGTACTGTGATCTGAGTTAGAGGTTATTTTGTCATCTGTTATATATGTTACAGGGTTTTACTTATCCTCTAACACAAACCCGGTAATCAGTATTACTGTGATCTGAGTTAGAGGATATTTTGTCATCTGTTATATATGTTACAGGGTTTTACTTATCCTCTAACACAGACCCGGTAATCACTATTACTGTGATCTTACATCTCTTTTAAAGGGTCTCTTTTTTTTCTATTCACGTATCATTATGTTAGTCTGTGCTTACACCTATTTTGAAGGGTCTCTTTTTTCTATTCACGTATCATTATGTTAGTCTGTGCTTACATCTCTTTTAAAGGGTCTCTTTTTTTCTATTCACGTATCATTATGTTAGTTTGTGCTTACATCTCTTTTAAAGGGTCTCTTTTTCTATTCACGTATCATTATGTTAGTCTGTGCTTACATCTCTTTTAAAGGGTCTCTTTTTCTATTCACGTATCATTATGTTAGTCTGTGCTTACATCTCTTTTAAAGGGTCTTTTTTTTCTATTCACGTATCATTATGTTAGTTTGTGCTTACATCTCTTTTAAAGGGTCTCTGTTTCTATTCACGTATCATTATGTTAGTCTGTGCTTACATCTCTTTTAAAGGGTCTCTTTTTCTATTCATGTATCATTATGTTAGTCTGTGCTTACATCTCTTTTAAAGGGTCTCTTTTTTCTATTCACGTATCATTATGTTAGTCTGTGCTTACATCTCTTTTAAAGGGTCTCTTTTTCTATTCACGTATCATTATGTTAGTCTGTGCTTACATCTCTTTTAAAGGGTCTTTTTTTCTATTCACGTATCATTATGTTAGTCTGTGCTTACATCTCTTTTAAAGGGTCTCTTTTTCTATTCACGTATCATTATGTTAGTCTGTGCTTACATCTCTTTTAAAGGGTCTCTTTTTCTATTCATGTATCATTATGTTAGTCTGTGCTTACATCTCTTTTAAAGGGTCTCTTTTTCTATTCACGTATCATTATGTTAGTCTGTGCTTACATCTCTTTTAAAGGGTCTCTTTTTCTATTCACGTATCATTATGTTAGTCTGTGCTTACATCTCTTTTAAAGGGTCTCTTTTTTTCTATTCACGTATCATTATGTTAGTCTGTGCTTACATCTCTTTTAAAGGGTCTTTTTTTTCTATTCACGTATCATTATGTTAGTTTGTGCTTACATCTCTTTTAAAGGGTCTCTGTTTCTATTCACGTATCATTATGTTAGTCTGTGCTTACATCTCTTTTAAAGGGTCTCTTTTTCTATTCATGTATCATTATGTTAGTCTGTGCTTACATCTCTTTTAAAGGGTCTCTTTTTTCTATTCACGTATCATTTCTATGTTAAAGACATTTCTGTTATGTATTTTGTTCCTTGTTCATAAATAAGTTTATATTAATTCTGTACTATACTTCGTAATTAAAAGATTTTTGATTATATAAGGGTTTTATTTGTTTTGGGGCTGTGATGTATTTGTGGTAAGTAAATGTTTCAGGAGAGAGAGATGGTTACTAAACTCCTTGATCGGAGTGAGAGTTTCAAATTTATTGGTTTCAAGGTGAAAGTTAATTGTTATATTGTAAACAGTCCTGAATTAAGGAAAACACGAATATGGTATATGAGCATATAAAGCATTTCTACCTTCTATTATTTGTTCTATAGATATGCACGCGGTCTGGAAGACCATCAAACTGCTTTCTTTCTACCTACCATTGCTCCTTTGTTGTTCTCGAACTGTACAACGCCTGTTCCACCCATGATGGGTATTGTTCAATACTGCATATTGTGTAAGAATGTCTATAATAGTCTCCCTCAAAATTGTTAGATGACATCTCTACTGCTGTTCTGATGAGAGTGGCCATTCATGTGACTAGTGCTGGTCGTCCTTGGTAAATGTGAGGTTATTTGCAAGTTAAAGTATGTTGCATTTAGTTAGCCTAGTCTGAATCAGAATCCTAAATAGCCAATCACTGAAGATATTTAGCCAAAGCAGTAGTACATTACGCTCATTCAAACACTGTGTTTGTATTTAGTGTATGGTAAATATTGTACACTATGTGTTATACTTTGTGTCCAACCTTATTACTCCATTTTAAATCAACACAGTTGGTAGAGATTTAGTGTTACTTTGAAATCAGTACAACTATTTTTCAGGCAAGCGAAACGTTTCTGCAAATATCAACTGATTACTTTAGAAACGTTTTTAGCTTAAACTGAAACATGTAAAGACATATCATTTTAACAATCACAACCTATTTAAGCTGGGCTAAAACGATGAATCTCATCTAACAATACCTAACTCAAGTATCACCAGATTCTATCTGCAGAATTGTACATCGCTTTGTGGCACAATGGATTTGTATTTTTGTTTGTTTTGTAACCTTTTGTTTAAGTAAATTATTTGAAAACTGTATATTTTTAAAATAAGATTCAAGCATATGTTCTTTTTTAGATACAATGGCTGCCATACCTTATGCAGTTCATAATGTGAAAAAGATCCGAGAATGTTTAAAACATCAAAAAAATAAACAAACCACTTTCTCTGAAAATGAACCAAAAGAACTCGACTGGAATGATCAAAGTTTAAATAATGGTATGTGACTTGGTCCTAAGTTATGTAGTTTTAAATTAACGTTTCTTAAGTTATTTTTAAACAATCGTGGTTACATGCTTTCTTTGTCAGATGTCAAAAACCCGGAGCTCATCAGCACCGAGTGTTTTGTCATTAGATCGGTCCAATCACAGTTCATTACATAAGTTAGCTCTTTCTTCAGCTGCCAGCAAGTCCTCACTTGTTGACCATCGGTCAATGTTGTTCAGTAAGCAAAACCACATTAAACTATCTGCTATGTCCACCATGGATAAGTTTAGCATTGTAAATTCGTAGACTTACTACCGTCACACCCATTGTAAATCTGTAAACTTACTACTGTCACGCCCATTGTAAATTCGTAGACTTACTACCGTCACACCCATTGTAAATCTGTATACTTACTACTGTCACGCCCATTGTAAATTCGTAGACTTACTACCGTCACACCCATTGTAAATCTGTATACTTACTACTGTCACGCCCATTGTGAATTCGTAGACTTACTACCGTCACACCCATTGTAAATCTGTATACTTACTACTGTCACGCCCATTGTAAATTCGTAGACTTACTACCGTCACACCCATTGTAAATCTGTAGACTTACTACTGTCACACCCATGGTAAATCTATAGACTTACTACTGTCACACCCATGGTAAATCTGTAGACTTACTACTGTCACACCCATGGTAAATCTATAAACGTACTACTGTCACACCAGGGAACTGTTGGACATCATCTGACTTTATCATCCTTTTCTTCTTTTTGATCTTCTCCCAGAGATCATTCCTCCTGTCATCTCCTTCATGAGGCCATTCCTCACAACACATTCCTAATATATATGTTCACAAATATTGACTAAATCCGCACTTCTAAACCTTCTAGTCTCTTCATGTCTTCTTTACATATCGTCCACATGTATACACTACCATTCTTCATATGTAATTCATTTTCAGTTAGATCTTCAGTTTTCTCTCAAAACATTTATTAGTATTTTATTTTTATATTCTGGAGGTTTTTTTAACCATCACAGTTACAATTCTCATTTCTTTAGAACACCAACCCTGTGATGTCATAAGGCTACTTATGTAGTAAAACTTTTTGTCCTCTTTCAACTTTTACCTTTGACAGGAATGTTAAGGATCGTACCTCCTTTTCTTGCCACCCGTATCACTTCAGCCTTTTTCACGTTCATTTTCATTGCATAATATTTTGTTGCTTCGTTTAGTTTCGTAACTGAAATTCGTAACCCTTATTCTACATTAATCAGCACTGCTTTTTCATGTGTAAACATGTAAGATATTACACTTTGTCCTCCAATAATTATTCCTTCAGTCAATGTTTTCTCATTGTTCCTTCACCATTATCTCTACTTAGAAGTAAAAAGTGTTGATGACAATATGTACTTACACCTCTTCTGGTTACTTTAATGTCTAATTCATCTTCACCTATTCTTACTGTTGCTGTCTGACTCGTGTGAAAAGCCACAATCAGTCTTCTATTTTCCAGTCCATACCAACAATTCTGAGTACATTGAACAAAATATTCCAGTTTACTCTTTCAAGTGGTTCTTCAAAATTTATGAAATAGATAAATACATCTCTGTGAAAGCCTAAATCTCATTCCATAAATAGTATACATTACTCTTGTTTTACGTCATTTCCAAAGCCTAAATCGATTTTCACTATGTATGTCTTTGCTTTGTTTTTAAAATAATTGTGATATATATGTTTTCAGATTAATTATTCTGAAATTTTGGAGGTCAGTTTCGATTGATTTGTTTGAAATTGTTATCACTACCGATTTCATAAAGTCTGATGATTATACATTTCTTTGGTACATTTTGTTGCAGAGTGCGATGGATTCACTTATTGTTCCTTCTTCAAATAATTTTGTACTTTTTCAATGAATTTCGTCAATACCTTCTGCCATCCCTGTCTTCATACCTTTAAACGATGTAGTAATTTAAATCTTAAGCCTAACAGAATCTTTATGTTTTAGTCCACCCTTTCTTCCTTTTCTATTTCAAGTCTGTCTAACTTTTCAATACTTTTCAACGTACTCTTTCTGCCTTTCTTTTCTTCTTGAGTTAGGTTGTCGTAATTTGTTTCACTGTTTTATACAGTAAATTTAATCTTTTTTTTCTGTATTGCTTTAACTGCCAGAATTCCCTTACCACCATATTGTATTTTGTTTGAATTGTTTTTATTCTCATTTCATTGTTCTTCTCTCTGGATTCATTTTTTTTATTAAATAAACAGTTTTTCATTCCTTTACATAAACAGTTTTCATTCCTTTACATAAACAGTTTTTTCACTCCTTTACATAAACAGTTTTTTCACTCCTTTACATAAACAGTTTTTCACTCCTTTACATAAACAGTTTTTCACTCCTTTACATAAACAGTTTTTCACTCCTTTACATAAACAGTTTTTCACTCCTTTACATAAACAGTTTTCTCTCCTTTACATAAACAGTTTTCGCTCCTTTACATAAACAGTTTTCGCTCCTTTACATAAACAGTTTTCGCTCCTTTACATAAACAGTTTTCACTCCTTTACATAAACAGTTTTTTCATTCCTTTACATAAACAGTTTTTTCATTCCTTTACATAAACATTTTTTTCATTCCTTTACATAAACATTTTTTTCATTCCTTTACATAAACATTTTTTCATTCCTTTACATAAACATTTTTTCATTCCTTTACATAAACAGTTTTTTTTCATTCCTTTACATAAACAGTTTTTTTTCATTCCTTTACATAAACAGTTTTTTTCATTCCTTTACATAAACAGTTTTTTTCATTCCTTTACATAAACAGTTTTTTCATTCCTTTCATAAACAGTTTTTTCATTCCTTTACATAAACATTTTTTTCATTCCTTTACATAAACATTTTTTTCATTCCTTTACATAAACATTTTTTTCATTCCTTTACATAAACATTTTTTTCATTCCTTTACATAAACAGTTTTTTTCATTCCTTTACATAAACAGTTTTTTCATTCCTTTACATAAACAGTTTTTTCATTCCTTTACATAAACAGTTTTTCATTCCTTTACATAAACAGTTTTTTCATTCCTTTACATAAACAGTTTTTTCATTCCTCTTCATAAACAGTTTTTTCATTCCTTTACATAAACAGTTTTTTCATTCCTTTACATAAACAGTTTTTTCATTCCTTTACATAAACAGTTTTCCTTTCTTCTCACTCCTTCACTTGTCTTTATCCCTAATGTTATAAACAACAGAGAACTCGTTCATTGCCCATTTTTATTTCATCACTGCATATTTAACCTGTTCCATGATTGTTCCTTCTTTCTGTCTGGCCCTGCATGGCCAGATGGATTAAGGCGTTCGACTCGTAATCTGAGAGTTGCGGGTTCGAATCCCTTCACACCAAACATGCTTTCCATTTCAGCCGTGAAGACATTATAATGTGACACTTAATCCCACTATTCGTTGGTAAATGAGTAGCCCAAGAGTTGGCAATGGGTGGTGATGACTAGTTGTCTTCTCTCTAATCTTACACTGCTATATTTGGGACGGGTAGAGCAGATAGTCCTCGTGTAGTTTTGCGCGAAATTCAAAAGAAACCAAAATTCAAACAGTTTTTCACGTTTTTCATTTCTAGTTCCCTGACTGTAACCACCATTATCTTTACCATCTCTTCCTTTTCCTACAGCTACATTCCAATCTTTACCATCTCTTCCTTTTCCTACAGCTACATTACAATCTTTACCATCTCTTCCTTTTCCTACAGCTACATTACAATCTTTACCATCTCTTCCTTTTCCTACAGCTACATTCCATCTTTACCATTCTTTTTTCTCCTACAGCTACATTACAATCTTTACCATCTTTCCTTTTTCCTTTCCATAGTTACATTCCATCTTTTATCTTCTTCCTTTTTCCTATAGCTACATTCCATCTTTTTCTTATCTACCATCTCTTCTTACATCTTTCCTTTTCCCATAGCTACATTCCATCTTTATTTCATCTTTCTTCTTCCTTTCCATAGCTATTCATTCCATCTTTATATTATCTTTTCCTTTTCCTTTTATAGCTACATAACCTTTATTTTATCTTTTCCTTTTTCCTATAGCTACATTATAACCTTTACCTTTCTCTTTTCCTTTTTTCCTATAGCTATATTATAACCTTTATTCTTCCTTTTCCTATAGCTATATTCCATCTTTTACTTATATCTCTTCCTTTTTCCTAGCTATATTACATAACCTCTTAATTATATCTTCCTTTTTCCTAGCTACATTCCATTTTACCATCTCTTCCTTTTCCTATAGCTACATTATCTTTATCCTTTTCCCTTACCATCTTCTTTCTTTTTTTTCCTATATTATATACATCCTTTACCTTCCATCTCTTTTCCTTTTTTCCTATAGCTACACATAACCTTACTTATCTCTTTCCTTTTCCTATAGCTATTATAACCTTTAATTATCTCTTTCCTTTTTCCTATAGCTACATTACATAACCTTTCCTTATCATCTCTTCCTTTTCCTATAGCTACATTCCATCTTTACCATCTCTTCCTTTTCCTATAGCTATATTCCATAACCTTTACCTTATCTCTTCTTTTTTCCTATAGCTACATTACATCTTTAATATCTTCTTCCTTTTCCTACTACATTCATTATTTTCTTTTCCTATCTACTTTTCCTCTTCCTCCTT
Source organism: Tachypleus tridentatus (assembly GCF_004210375.1). Taxonomy (NCBI): domain Eukaryota; kingdom Metazoa; phylum Arthropoda; class Merostomata; order Xiphosura; family Limulidae; genus Tachypleus; species Tachypleus tridentatus. Next base: position 38,934,377 of record NC_134827.1, on the reverse strand, counting down.
TCCATTCTTAACCTTTACCATCTCTTCCTTTTCCTATAGCTACATAACCTTTTCCATCTCTTTCCTTTTTCCTATAGCTACATTCCACATAATCCTTACTATTCATCTCTTTTCCTTTTTCCTATAGTTATATTACATTCCATCTTTTCCTTTTAGCTATATCTCTTTACTTATCTTTTTCCTATAGCTACATTATAATCTTTAATTTATCTCTTCCTTTTCCTATAGCTTATATTATTAACCTTTACTCATCTCTTCCTTTTTCCTATAGCTACATTATAATCTTTTATCTTATCTCTTCCCTTTTCCTATAGCTTACATTAGCCTTAATCTTTACCATCTCTTCCTTTTTCCTAGCTACATTATTAATTCCCTTTACGATCTCTTATCTTTTCCTAGCTATATTATTCCTCTTTTCCTCCTATAGCTACATTACCTTTAATGATTCCTTTTTTTACCATCTCTTTTCCTTCCTTTTCCTATATTACATTATTAATCCTGACATCTTTTCCTTTTTTTCCAGCTACATTCCAATCTTTCTACCATCTCTTCCTTTTCCTATAGCTACATTATTAACCTTTATCTTTCGCTTTCTTCTCTTTCCCTTTTCCTATAGCTACATTATTAACCTTTTCCTAGTTACATTTTATCTTCCTCTTTTCCTAGCTAGATATCATTATTTACATTCTCTATTTCCTTTTCCTATATCTTTACCATCTTTTTTCCATATAGTTTCCTTTTTTCCTCTATAGCTACATTAACCTTTACTCATCTCTTTTCCTTTTCCTATAGCTATATTACATAACCTTTACCATCTCTTCCTCCTTTTCCTATAGCTACATTACATCTTTTAACCTGATCTCTTCCTTTTCCTATAGCTACATTATAATCTTTACTTTATCTCTTCCTCTTTTTCCTATAGCTACATTATTAATCTTTACCATATCTTCCTTTTTCCTATAGCTACATTACAATCTTTAATACTATATCTTCCTTTTTCCTTTTTCCTATTCCTTACATATTAATCTTTAATTATCTCTTAACCTTATCATTTTTTCCTACAGCTACATTATAATCTTTACTATCTTCTTCCTTTTTCCTATAGCTACATTACATCTTTAATCTTTTTTCTTTTCCTATTAGCTATTATTATCTTTACCATCTTCCCATAGCTACATTATAATCTTTATTATATAGCTACATTATTAATCTTTACATTATCTCTTCCTTTTTCCTATAGCTACATTACATCTTTACCATCTCTTCCTTTTTCCTATAGCTACATTACATCTTTAACATATCTCTTCCTTTTTCCTAGCAGCTACATTATTAATCTTTACCATCTCTTCCTCCTTTTCCTACATTATCTTTTACATCTCTTTCTTTTCCTATAGCTACATTATAATCTTTACTTTCTCTTCTTTTTCCTACAGCTACATTACAATCTTTACCATCTCTTTCTTTTTCCTATAGCTACATTACAATCTTTCCATCTCTTCCTTTTCCTACAGCTACATTATAATCTTTACCATCTCTTCCTTTTCCTACAGCTACATTACAATCTTTACCATATCTTCCTTTTCCTACAGCTACATTACAATCTTTACCATATCTTCCTTTTCCTACAGCTACATTACAATCACCAAAAATAATCATGTAACTATTTCCATTTTCTGCATCAAACTATATTTATCACCTTCTCATTGTGGATAGATGTGGGCATTAGACCTGAATGATCAGAACGTTTTCCTACATATATCCTTTGCTGTCGTCTTATCAGGCACTCCACCTTCTCCTCCATGGCTTTCTTACACTCCAGCATAGATAACTCTTACACCATCACTGTCGAAATCTTTCACCCATCTGCTGTACATCACAGAGTCCCAAAATGTCCATTTGGATGTGCATAGTTTATTTCTTGGTACTTCCTAATTACCCCCACCCTCCACATTGTTCTAACGTTCCGTGTTCCATGATTAATGAAGGTTTATTTCTGTTTGCTCCTGGAAGAATTTCGTTTCTTGACGACCTGGAGAGTTTTATTTCTTCTCCTACTAGATGCAACTCCCTCTACGAGCAAATTGGGATATTGCGTTTATTTCAAAATTATTATTCCTGATATGTGTCGTACTGGAATCTTTGACAGTGTTCTCAAGGAATTAAAAAAGTAATGACAGTGGAACAGCTCTCTAAATACAGGATTTTGTAATAACGAGATAAAGAGAACTGTTTCTATATACACCAAATATTATGAGAAATACTTACACGGACATTGACCTGAAAGGGGTCACAAAAGCGCGGGTTACTCTGATCTCATGCAGTGATTATTTTAACATTATCTTGTAACTGCGACCACTTTACCGAGACCATTATGATCTGCAATGATAGAGAAATTGTTTGGACGCACCTGACTCTTTCTGGTTTTTAAGACTTAAGACCCAACAAGGGAAGTGTATGTGTCATATTAGATAGTGTTCAGACAGTTTTCGCTTCCTTTTCTCAAAAAACTAAACTAAACTAACGTGGCAGGGGTTCAGTTTAGAGAGAGAGAAATCAGAAGAGTTCTCTCTCCAACTGGGGTGTTCAGGAACTTTGTAGTTCCTCTTCGTCCCCTTACGTGAGAAATGTTTTAAAATATCCATGGAATTTTTACTTTATTTTTAACATTTCAAAAATATTTGTGAGTGAGAGGAAGGACGGGAGAACTGAACGAAAGCAGCGAAAGTGAAGTGAGCCAGACCTTGGCTCGAGGATGGAGAACCCTGGCGGCTGGCGAATTGGTTTTTAAAATTTACTGTAATTGATTAGATACCCTTGACTGGGTAAACGGCCCTTTTCCGAATGAGGCTGGGACTTACAGGTCCGATGCCAGAGATTTTGCTGTGGGGGGAAACGGGAGTACCCCGAGAAAACCCACTTTCACGGCCTGGGCGCCGAATAATTTACCCAGACCGTGCCCGGAAGTAGCTGGGAAGAAAAAAGAAAAAAAAAACACAAAAACTGATGAACTATGTTGGTGGTATACTTGGAAACTGTTAGCTGCAGTCTTGTAGATCGGGTGGTAACTTCATTATGAACTTGTTTCCACACTTGAAGCCCATTGGTGCAACTGAGAAACGTGGTCTTGGTGGTGGAACTACTGGCTGTTCTTCGGTGAGTTGTTCTTCGCTGGTCTGTGATGCTTTGTTTCTTCTCGAGATTTTGGTTTGAGTTTTCTGCGTGGAGGTAGATTGTTTTTCAGTTTGTGCTGTCGAAGATGGTTATCTTCGTAATGGTTTGAGTCTGGCTGGTTGTTAAATTCTGTGGAACTAGGATTGAAGTCTGGCAGGAACTGTCCTTTTTCTTTCTTGAACTGCTGGAACTTGGCGTGTTGCTAACGATGGGTGTTGTCGTCTTCTGAGTTGGGTTGTCTGAATCCGTCTTCATGTTTCTTTTAATACGGTCTTGACTCGGCGGAATTTTGGTATTTTCATGTTTGAAGATTTCCGTTGGTTGTTTGCGATATCTGGGTGCTTGGTTTGAACCATTGTTGAGTGGTCGTCGATGTGGGCGTTCGGCTCTAAAATGAAATATATGATAATAACAGCCATCTCGTAAAATACAGTCGGCACTGTACTTCGATGTTGTCACTATCTTCATGAAGTGTGTGGGATGATTACTGTTCTTAGAATAAATTCGATGAACTGCGTATACCTTGGCTTGAATTTGGGGTTCTATGGTTTGTCTAATTTCTTCTGGTTGAATTGATGGGTCGACGCCCCTGAGGAATACAGTATAAAGATTGGCTGGCCTTTTAGTAGGGGAACAGCTCACTTTCAATTCAGTGTTCCATGGCTGGCACAAATAGGTTTGGTCTGCAGTAGTGGCTGGTTGGATGAGGATTCCTCCCCGGCGTAAAATACGGGTCCTGGACGGTTCGATGGTCGCCCCAGGCTTGGCTCGGGCGATAAACGTGGCGACTTGGTACGGCGTGAGGTTCGGCGGTAAGCCGTCGACGATTACAGGCGGAACTAACGGCCTGACTGGCGAGGATGAACGTTTCGTTCTGAATAGCATATTGGCACGTCTGACTTGCTCGGTGACTAGCTCTGGACTACCTCCCCTTTTCTCAATAGATGAGCTGAACCTTATATCCAGAACATAACTAGCGCTATCTGATGGGAAATAATTAATGTTTCAAATTTAAAAGAAACATGAAATGTATATTTAATTATTACAATCTAATCTAACGTTTTTAGTACTGATAACGTTACGATATTGTTATAAGCTGTTTTTTTATGTTGTAATTTGTTAATTAACTAGAGGGCGTTGAAAGAGAGCGTAGAACAACTAGAAAGTTTTAAACAACCCAAGGTGTTCTGGCATGGCCGAAGCTGTATTATAAATATAAGACAGTTCTGAAGTGTGTAGAATGTTGTTAAGATAGATAATTGAATCAGTCATGGTGTTTTAGGGTAGTATTTGAGCCTGTCTTTGCTAAAGCATATGAGTTGCTTTGTACGAGTGAGCTGATATTCGCTTTGCATTAATTAACGTAATATGTAACGTTGGCCTACAACAAGCCACGACAGTGTACTAATGTTTACATTTGTCGAAACATTAAAAAAGGAAATAAATAAGTTCACTATACCATGGTTTACGTGGACCAGACTTCGAATTATTTTCATCAGGTAATGATAAAAAAGGCCGCCGACGAACGAACGCCATAATAATATTTATTTAGTTGTGAGCACTTTTTTTTAAGCTAGCGCGCGTGTATGTGTTTTTCTTATAGCAAACACCGCGGGGAATCAAACCCCTGATTTTAGCGTTGTAAATACGTAGATTTATCGCTGTACCAGTGGGGGACTTTTTAAGCTAGTGAAGCATGATTGTAATTAACTGTACTTGCTATAAACACCAGTATTACTCTTATATTAAAGCTACACGAGGGCTATCTGTGCTAGCCGTCCCTAATTTAGCAGTGTAAGACCAGAGGGAAGGCAGCTAGTCATCACCACCAACCCTTGGGCTACTCTTTTACCAACGAAGAGTGGGATTGATCGAAACATTATAACGCCCCCCACGGCTGGGAGGGCGAGCATGTTTGGTGTGACAGGGATTCGAACCCGCGACCCTCAGATTACGAGTCGCACGCCTTAACACGCTTGGCCATGCCGGACCGCTATAATACTACTCTTAGGGCTTTGACAATGGTGCATGAGGTTGTTATTTAAGTAATTTTGAAATTAAAAGTTTCTAAAATCAAACACGCACAAATTGCAAGGAATAAACATAAAACTTCAGCTATATAATTAGTAAGTGTTTACGAAAGCGATTCTTACCGAACAGCTGATAGTCATTACCTAACAACAAAATTATTGGGTAATTTTCCATTTTCTCCAAGATCCGAGACATAAAATGTAAAATCATGTTTTAAAAAGATAAAAAATAAATTCTTACGTTTTCTTTCTCTTAAGAACAGAAAATGGTATTTGTAGGTCATTCTGTCACACTCCTTGTACACAGTCATCGGTATATACTCTTCAAAAAAAGAAACGCAAAAGGGATATTTTTGTTATTTTAAAGAGAATATATGTAATAACGTTACAAGCTCAGAGTATGTGATGTTACACGTGTTAAGGCACTGATTGTCAGACCAAAATGACAATAAAAGTTGTGCACTTTGAAAACGGAGGAAAACATCGGATTTTTCGCCAAAACGCATGCGTGTCTAATAAATTTGTTTGAGAGATCTGCATGTTCTGCAAGTGCATCATGTGCAAAATCCCTATAAAAGTGACGGGTTCTCGGTTTCCATAGCTCAGTGTTAAGTCACCGACACGCAATGCAGTTACGCCAAGACTGGCTGAAGCACAACGCAACAACGGCATTGGTCGCTTGGAAGCAGGCGAATCTCGATCAGATGCTGCCACAGCTGTGAATGGCTACCCAAGCACCATCACAAGGCTATGGAATCGTCACCAACAACATGGATCAACTCGTGACCGTCCACGATCTGGCAGACCTTGTGTGACCACGCCCGCACAAGATCACAACATCCGGTTACGTCACCTTCGGGATAGGACCACCACTGCGACGTCTACTGCCTCAACCATACCAGGGCTGCGTAGGATTTCTGATCAGACCGTACGCAACCGTCGACGAGATTCTTAGGCCCCATGTGCAACCCATCATGGTGAACGTCAGCGACGTTTTTCAACATGACAACGCCCGTCCTCACACAGCCCAAATCACCACTATTTTCTTGAGACACCGCAACATCAACGTTCTTCCCTGGCCCTCCAGATCACCAGATTTAAACCCCATCGAACATCTTTGGGACGAGTTGGACCGACGTCTGCGACGGCGACAATCTCAACTGCAGACTCTACCTCAGCTTGCAGAAGCTTTGCAGGCTGAGTGGACAGCCATTCCACAGGATGTGATTCGTCATCTCATCGCTTCCATGGGCAGGAGATGCCAAGCAGTTATTGATGCTCACGGGGGGCATACTCGTTATTGACGTTGAGTGACGTTAAACTTCACCTAGTGAGCGTGGACTTCGCCTTTGCAGACTTTGGATGTTCAGCAATGAATGTGCAAAGTTTCACACATGTCATACAGAACTACCCGGAATAAACTTGTTAACAATATGTCTCAAATTTTGCCTTTTACGTTTCTTTTTTTGAAGAGTATATTTGTACGTGATTCGGACATGTTTGTTGCACAAAATGATCAATATTATAATAAACCTGATTCAGAACAGAAAGAATAACAAACGTGAAAATTTTATAGCGATTACTTTCTGAAAGTGTTACATAAATTAACGGGATATGAGATTCTTGTAAAACGAACATTTATATCGATACCTGAAGAACAAAGGTTTATAATTGTGAGTGCATAGAGATGTTTAAAAGTCTGTTGGTGAGCTAATCCTATCAAAACTAACAAATCTGATCCTTACTAGAGAGCGCCTCAGCAGTATGTCTACTGACTTATAGCACCAGAATCCGGGTTTCGATATCAATGGTGGACAGAACACAGATAACTTATTGTATTTCACTACAAACAAATGTTAATGGAGAAATTTTTTTAAGTTCTATCAAAATCTTCTTTTTGCGTTAGTTGCCGAGCTGTATAATCTTAGATAAATTACATCACGTGACACTTTGTTCGTTAGACCTTATAATATTAACTGGAGTATTTTTGTTGTTATAAATTATAGATTATTAGCTGTCGGAAATTATGTAAATTTCTAATCAATAATGGGTTATCCAAGGTTATGAAAAGTTGCTTCCATCATATGTAATTGTAAAATACGCAAAAACGCTCGTAAAAAACGAAAACACAAAATATGAAACCGCAAGTGTTCATTTATCCTCTCACGGATAAAAAAAACAAAAAAAACCTTCATTCCAAATATGGTGAAGAATCGTAACAAGGAACTGTAAAAAACGCATCCATCTACCCCCTGCGAAATAGTTACATAAATATGCATTAGAGAGTTATAGCTATTTAAATAAAGCGTATTGATAAAGACGCAATAATGAACCGTTAATTCAATTAAATAAATTATTTGTGGAGTGTTATGATCGTTTCTATTCATAATAAATTATTAGATAATAATTTATAACATCTATTGATGAAAATATACATGTACGATAACCTGTGTCAAGTTTTGCAGTTCACGTCACCTAATTACAGTGACAAGATGATGAACAGTATCTGGGGTCTTTACAACAGATTAGCCTCTCATTCCTTCCAGAAAAACATAGAAGAAATAGTTTCCAACTTGGACTTGACTACTGTCTCCCAAAGAAGGTAAGTTTACCGCTTAAAAACATGAAGTGACAAAAAATGTAAGTATTATTTAATATTTTCTATTCTCGTTGAAAGTTTTCTTTAAACTTTGTATCTGTTGCTTCATTCATTCAGTTGGGGCCCGGCATGGCCAAGCGCGTAAGGCGCGCTACTCGTAATCCGAGGTTCGCGCCCGCGTCGCGCTAAACATGCTCGCCCTCCCAGCCGTGGGGACGTTATAATGTGACGGTCAATCCCACTTTTCGTTGGTAAAAAGAGTAGCCCAAGAGTTGGCGGTGGGTGGTGATGACTAGCTGCCTTCCCTCTAGCCTTACACTGCTAAATTAGGGACGGCTAGCACAGATAGCCCTCGAGTAGCTTTGTGCGAAATTCCAAAACAAACAAACAAATCATTCAGTTGGATAACAAAGGTTTTTAAATTCCATAATTTCAGCTAATAATATGCTACTGTCCTTACAACTCTATTATTTAATGTGATGATTAAGAACCCACTTTTCAGAATACAAAAGAAAAATTTGAAGACAGCTCGAATGATGGTTATATTATCTTGTTGAAACGTTGTACATATATGTTTTATTTATTATCTATTCAAGCTGGCTTTAAACTTTTGTATCCATTTGAGTATTTTCAAGAGAGGTTTTCAGGCTTTACAAATTTCTTTACTAGGGCGACTGTTATCAGTTAGGCTTAATGCACTAGGCCTGGCTTCTGACAAGTTTAACTGAATGATGAAAACAGACCAGAAACGTTCCTGTAGAAGTATATTTTTTGTTTTTCTGTTTGGATGTAGAAGGATTCTCTCATATTTCCTTTCCTCCTCGGATGTAAAAAAAACAACAACATGATTTATTTTTTTATATAGCATTAATCCAGTTTCTTGTATAGTCAGATATCGTGGGTTACTGCTGATAAGTCAGTAGGACTGAGTATTTCACTCGCCTGTTGAAATTTAATTTTTAAATTCTATATTCTTTCTTCAGTTTACAAATGATGTAAGTTGTGTTTTCTGTTCCTTGAATCTAAGTATTAATATTTGTATTAACTTGATTCACCATACTTTTGTTTTGTTATAGTTTACATTATTTCCTCTAGTGCGGTGGTTCCCAACTAGGGATAAGAGATAGCGTTCCAGGGGGTGTAAGATAACATTTGTTTTGACCACCTTCATTCTTAAATAAATAATTACTGTGAGGTGTGCGAGAACATATTAAAATGTTTCAGGGGTGCAGGGCATAAAAAAGGTTGAGAACCACTGTTCTATATTAGTCTACATATCAAATAAAAAGAAACTGAAACGATGCTTTACATATGTGTAATTTAAAAATGGTTTCACAATCAAGGTTCCTCACAAGATAGGGTTTAATAGTAACCAAATGAAAGCCACTATTTTAAATTATAATTATACTAGTGTGGAGACTTGTATTCTCTCATTTAAAAAATTCAACTTTCTAATTTACAAATAACCTGAATAAAAAAGAAATTTTGATAAAATTATTTGAAGTCTTTAACTTTTTCAAACCAATTTTGATTCCTCATGCCAAGAACACTGAATATTCACCAATTTAAGTGTTTATGGTTCCAAAGATAATTTTGAAGTCCATAAAGTGAGTTTTCGGTATAGAAGATGGCAGTTTCACAAATATACTGAGATGTATATAGAAACACAACCACCAATACATAATTCTATAAAAACATTAATATCTTTTTAGGTTTCTTTTTTACTGATATTAATCAGAAATAAAACTGTTGTTCTTATTACATGTTTGAAGAGACAGACCAGTTTAAATATGTGTAAACTTTTTACAGGTTTCACTGAACTCTAAACCCTGAGTGTGGAACAGATGTATGGATGTTTCATGTGAAACATTATTGGTGTTGAAAGAAGATATTGACTGTAATTAACTTTTCAGGGATTCGGTTGTTTGCAACTTAGGTATATAAGTATCTTAACTTATTTATAAAACAGAACTGAAAAACAAACATTAGCATGGTGTACTTCACAGTTTAGTAAGTATGATTCTAATTCATATTATCTTTATATAATCAGTGTAGATATGTGGTTCACACTATACTATTATAAATCAAAATGTACATACAGAGCATTTTCTCAATATACACCCACACAGTCAGCATAAATATACATTAACAAAACCAGTTAACACATAACTCATACAGTCAGTTTGAATATATTTACAGAATCGGTGCAACCCAGTCTGACGTGAATTACAATTAGTCTGTACTATCCATGTCCTGAGTATAAAGTATCATAAGAGATACATTAAACCAACTTAGTCTGTGTATATTTTAACCATGTTTCTGGGAATGTTCAAGGTTATACACTTCAGTATTACCTTTTGACAGTACCACTTATACAGTCAGTTAATAAGAGAAGCATATTTCTAGCTTCTCACAAACTATGGCTTCAGTACTCATACTGAATATGTATCTTAGCTAAATTGTGAAGAACTTATCACCTAAATAACCACTGACACTGGTGCTACATACATAATACATTTAACAGCTTACTAAAATGTTACCTAGCAAGGAGGAACCTTGGATGTTTCATACAGAACTTTTTAAAACGCCAAGACACACACACGTGTGACGTTTATAGTGAGGCCTACTGTGATTGAAGTCATTACCAAAAAGTGGATGTTTTTATTTATATGTTTTTTAACGATAAAAGTCTGTTCTATTTTGTTGTTAATATTTATGTATCGAATGATTTAAATAAAAATGAAGACTGTTTACCCTAAGGTTTACTAACAGAAAACTTGCATTTTCCATAAAGGAGATTATATCTCTAAACAACATTCATCATGACTGTCCTCTTGTTTTCAGTCTACTAGTAACTATAATAAAGTTTTACCTGTCGTTTAAGAACAGTTTAAAGTTAATTATGGTACTAGTGAAACCATTAGAATAACACATATATATACAGTCATCTTGACACTTGTGTACGAACGACTTGGTTTTACAGTAATGTACCATGTAATTCACATTTGAGTGACACATTTTGTAAAATTCATGTTAAGCACATTATTTAATGTACTTTAAATTTGTAAAGAGCCAATTAAATGTGGTTTGTAAGCTTTCTTCATGGTTTTAAAATAATGTTTAGGTAGAAAAACTTGTATACATATGTATTATATCACAATACAAAATGTGATATCTATACATATTACACGAACATTTAAAATGTAAATCTTTGTCAAAAACGTTTTTTTACTTCTCAACGGGGTTATTTATTACAAAAAATATACCACTTGTTAGAACAAAAACAAAAGTGACATGATTCTGGAAGTAAAGGGACTTTCATAAAGGTTCATGTCACTCATTTCTTGAAATTAAAAAAAAAAGAAACGTGGTCAGCTTCCGGTCAGTTACCTCTTTCTTTCTTTGTGAACCTGACGATGACTGAAGAAGGTCGAAACGTTGTTCGCTCCTCTACGTAAAATATTTTCTTAACCCAAATGAGCCGTTTTTACATGTATATAAAAAAAAAGACATTTATACCTATTAGCCATAAATGTGGCAGAAAAACTACTTGATATAAAACAAAGTTGGGCTAATATGAAATTCCACAAACATAACATTGGGAGCAAATGTGTTAGATGTGAGGAACATCTAGAAATGTATTTTTCAATGGAGACATGCCACATTTTGTAACTTGATACTTCGAGTTGAAACACGAGGATCGTGTACTACTGTTTAGTGACCAATCTTGTTACGGTATGATGTATCTACCAAATTGTGTTTCGTTAAACTACCAGTAAACAGGATTAGGTTTTGATTTAATTGTGAAACAGATGTTTCCTTTTTTAAAACTAGTTCTCAAACTGAACACTTGAAATTTAAATAAGTTAATAATGAGATTCAGGAAATTGGAAAGACAGAGGTTAACTTTCACAGAAAAACTTTGAAATATTTATATGAATCAGATGCAGACGTTATGTAAACCAAAGTAAACTAATTCTGGAGAGACCAGTCTATATCACCATACCAAGCCATGCATCACCTAATAATCATACACCTTGACAATAAGCTTGGTTTCCACTGCACAAGAATCTGCTATAAGACTTGTGTTCAAATCACACTACTCCTCTAACAATTCACCTAGGTTATGAGGAAAATGGTGTCGACAGTCTAATCCACAGAGACTTCACCATAATATCTCCACATGGAACAACGCGAACATCCAGCTCTCTGGTGTGTGATGGTTAAACAGAAGGTAAGAATGGAAGGTCTATCTTTGTGAAATCATGCCCTATTGATCTAGCCTTCATCTGGATAATTTTAGTTATTGTAGTACATTTATCGCTGACTGTTGTATTTGTACAGCTGAGATATGAGTTATCGAACATCTCTTTGATGGTCCAAGTCCCTTAAGTTGATCAGTATTCCTTTATTTTCCAATGCCACTGTGGATAAAGGTTTCCCCAATACTGGAAATTCTACACCCACAATCTGAAGTACATAAATGTGTGAATATTCTGGGTCAGAAAGTTCTGATACATACCCTTTCCAAAAACAATATCTGATTATACTAATGTATCTCAGAATGGCTGGTATGGGTATCAACACTGTTAAAGCAGAAAATAACTGGTTATACGACTTTCATATTGTTACTTTATATTGTTTGTAGTCACATGACTTGCTGGTTTATGTATTTAACCCCTGTGGTATAAATTCATAGGAAGTCAAACTTCAGAAGACTTTAGCCAAAACCATAGATACAAGCTGTATAGTCTTAAAATGTTACATTTTTGTATGTAGCATTTACTTTCACAATTTTAGGATTATTCAAGATGCTGTTAAAGATATTCTATGAAAATATTGGTGACTGATAAGAGGTGTAAAGTTCTAATTGAAACAACTGATAGGGTTGAAAGTTTACCTTCTTGGAAATCAGTGTGATGAAACTATCACCCGTAAGACATTTCCACCCTCCACAGAATGCTTTCTGTGGAATATTTAGAAACTAGTACAATCATAAGACATGATATATTTTTTTGATTAATAGACACTTTCACACAAACACACCACAAAGGTTCTTCCTTTACTAACCAAATGTATAACAGTTACATCTGTCACACTCTACAGCCACTAAATTATAAACCACACATGCATCCTACATTACTGACATGATATAGAAATTAAATATAAATTTCTACTTAATGCTGCTATTAAGAGACCATAGGACTCAAGTGTACACATCTTTTTGAAGATGTTATTTAATGTCCTTTTATAAAATATAACATCTTGAGAATCAACTACCATAGGAGATAAACACGTTTTGACCAAAATAACATTAAAACGTCGCTGACTCTTTTCTTCGTTTAATTTTTTTTATTCCTGTTCTCCGATACTCTGATCGTTCGTCTAAATATTCCTCTGTACACTTTTTCCGAAATTCAGTGTCGTTATACCTGAACAAACCAAACGAAAACACCATCTGGTGACTAACAGTATATTTCAGGTACTGTTTTGTTATTCACAGTAAGTTTATGATTCATTCTTTAATAAGTTATTTTAGAAATTATATTTTCTTAAATACATGTTCCAATAATTCATTTTCCTATCATTCAGTCTCTCTAAAACAGAGTTCAGGATGTATTACACAACATTTGTTAATTACTGTGTAACAAGTCACAGTATCCTGATAAACTGATGCTGTTTAAAACAATTAAGTTTGGTCCATTTTAGTTTAGAGTAGTTCAGTATTTTTGTAAATCAAATGATTTGTTTGTTGTTAAACACAAAACTACATAACCTATCTGGAGTTGTGTTTACCACAAATATTAAATATTTAACATCCTAAGTCTCTCGACTTCCAGCTGAGCCATTGGTGTACAGATTGATGAATGAATGTTAGCATTCATCAGGGAAACTAATCTAATACAAGAAAGATGACTTACCATTTTGTGAGACAAGACAGGGAAACTAACCTAATACAGGAAAGATGACTTACCATTTTGTGAGACAAGACAGGGAAACTAACCTAATACAAGAAAGATGACTTACCATTTTGTGAGACAAGACAGGGAAACTAACCTAATACAAGAAAGATGACTTACCATTTTGTGAGACAAGACAGGGAAACTAGCCTAATACAGGAAAGATGACTTACCATTTTGTGAGACGAGACAGGGAAACTAACCTCATACAAGAAAGATGACTTACCATTTTGTGAGACAAGACAGGGAAACTAACCTAATACATGAAAGATGACTTACCATTTTGTGAGACAAGACAGGGAAACTAACCTAATACATGAAAGATGACTTACCATTTTGTGAGACAAGACAGGGAAACTAACCTAATACAAGAAAGATGACTTACCACTTTGTGAGACAAGACAGGGAAACTAACCTAATACATGAAAGATGACTTACCATTTTGTGAGACGAGACAGGGAAACTAACCTAATACAAGAAAGATGACTTACCACTTTGTGAGACAAGACAGGGAAACTAACCTAATACAAGAAAGATGACTTACCATTTTGTGAGACAAGACTGCAATTCCTCATTCACCTTTTGACATTTCACAACCATCGACACCCCTGCTTCTTTACAACAACTCTCAAAAGCTGTAAAAAAAGTTCACATAAAAATTGATAATAAATAACAAGACACATAATATATGACAAAAGGCCTTTAAGACATAGAAATGATAAAGTTGTATCTTCTTTCATCCAAAGTGTTATATATCTATTACGTATAGTCTAGTCATCACTTAATTTACACTAGACAGGCTTAATAGTCTGAAATTATGCAAATATTGAAAGATATTCTATAAAATCTTTATATCAATTTGTAAGATCTCAAAATTATCTCTACCATGGATTATACTTATAATAAGAGTAAATTACTTTATATCCATCAAAAACTGTTTTTCATTTTTTATGCCAATAAACAGCAACAAGTTTCAAAAGTTAAGACTTGACTCGTGTTTAATAGAAACTAGATCACTCTACAAACAAAATTAAACCTTAACAGAATGTTTCCTGTTCCTGAGCAGTTTTAAAACAGTTATAAAAATAGTCCAATTACTGAATAGGCACAAAACAAGCTAACAATTTGAAAACACTAAAGATTTATAAAGCTCTGTTTAATTCTATATATAGATTTTAAGTATCTAACATTAATCAAACATGATATTTTTACTACAGTTGAAAACAACTGCTACTGATTTTATATTTTAATGTTTTATTTGGATAAAATAACAAATAGAATGGTCAAAGTTGCTAAAATATCACGCAATTTATTTATAATTTTTTAAACTTATGTTTCTAAAGCTCCTGTAAAAATTCTATATGTTCAAGAAATGGACTGGAAGAAAATCCTTAAAAAGGAACATAACCGAGTTAGGTTTTATATTTAAACACACGTGGAGTGAATAATAGAACAACAGCAGATGTATGTCTACAAATTAATTTACAGAAATGAATATAAAAGAAAAGCCAGTCTGTAAGTTACCTTAACTGAATGAGACATTAAAAAAAACACAATGTTAGTTTGTAAACTGATGCAAGCTTTCTACAAACATCTCAGTTGTTGTGTCTAGACACATGCTGATGTCTCAATGTATCTCGTGTAAACAAACAAGGCTACCTTTCACTACTTCAACACAATTTTCTCTTTTCGCTTTCTCTCGCATCTTCTGTGGAATGAGAATCTCTTGCTCGACATGTCTTAGACTTCGATCGTTTGGATCTCCTGAACAAGAGTATAATAGTCTTATTTCACATCTCTTACTTTTAAACCTGCACAATAACATGTGAAAATTATTCAATGCAAAGTACAAAATTTTATATTTTGTTATAAGACTGCACTAGAGCTATCTATTGTTTTTTTCATGTTATAAAATACTTTGGTATGATTTATTGTGTTCTAGGTACAATAAAATCAAATGTTTTTAGTTTTACCAAAACTGAAGATAAAAAACAGAATTTGATGATTTGATTTTTAAAAAATTATCAAATTATTTTACATGTACATTTTACAAACTAATCTCACATTTGATCTTTCCAATTCTAAAACACAGAAATCCTCATGTGATCCTTTCCCAACAAAACAGTACCACAAGAAAGGAACAAATCACACGTTACTTATAAATAATTAACAATTTTTTGGACTTTGTAAAATGAGTGATATATAAAGACCAAAAATCACACCTTAACCACAAGTTACCAATACACCACATAAAGATGTAACTACAATCATATTAAGCTGCAATTTACACCCCTTTTTACAAATTTTCAGTGGAAGCAGGCAGTGGTGCTTTAAAACAATTCTAAAGCATGACATAAATTATTATTATTTTACTTCCTCTATGCTATATCTAGGGTTAGACATAGGCTAATATTAGTTATAATAAACTATCCAAATAGCAGATGGTTACACTGATTTCAACATGAAAGTTAGATCTGAGGTACTTAATGCCTTATGTGTTGTGTTACGACCTTCAGTCAAGTTGCATAGCTTTAAAGTTACACTAACTATAAAAACTTACTAATGAAACAAAAGAAGAATCTAGAATATGTCAACCACACCATTATATCTAGTATCAGTCAGGCCTATCACACAATAACAAGGTTCATCAGGCCAGTTGGGAAATGCAGGAATGACTGATTTGTGTTACCCAACTACAATAACAACTTTTATATTGTGTTAATTAAGTGAAGTGTAATTATTCCAATTTAATGTATTTACACATTAGAATTATGATATTATTTATTTATTATTCCAATTTAATATATTACTCCTAATTTTGGGTAGAGTTGTCCCAAAAACTAGAAGCTAGTTCATTCTTACTTTTCAAAAGTTCTATTAGAGAAGCTTTACAAAAAATAATTTATTGAAATGTAACAGAATGTGAACACAGATTAACCAATTTTACTTTACTTAGTATTCAAGGAATTTACCTGTTATCTAAATAACAGAAAATGTGTGGACTGAGTAGAATTATATTTTAAAAGGAACGTATCACACAAACATTTAGCTACAAAATCTACACTAATAGTGTTGGAAAAATCTAGTTAATTGTAGTTAGGGTGACCTGACTCTTTGGGGTCCTGGTGTTCATTTCTGTCAGTAATCTGTAACATGTTTATACTTTTATTCAGTCATTTCAAATTGTGAATGAAGAGATACTGGTTTTCTATTGGATGAATGAACTGTGACTCAGTTAAAAATAACACAATACATTCTGTTATTTCCTCCAAAGCTGGTTCTATGTTTGTTGTATATATCAATAATAAAGTGGTTTCACACATACAGACAGTTGAATGCAGATGGGTTTCACACTCAGTATTCACTTTTTCAAATTGTGAAATATTTAAAATAACTCAAAGGTGAATATGAGTGACAACTGCTCACTATTTTATGTCAAACTCCTAGCTAAAAACAAGTTACCCAAACTTCTTGTAAAGATATTTTTGTAGAAATGTGGATTCTTATCTCATGGTACCCCTTGCTTGCATAACATGAGTTCATAATTTTCTCTTAGAAAAATGAGGTATTCTAGTTCTGAGACCTCAAACTTTAAGGTTTGCAAATCTGTTCACCCTAACTGTAGGGTGGTTGGATGTGTGAAGTCACACTGGACTTTTGTTATTTGTTGAATAGCCCAGGAGTGACCTTTGTTTTGTCACATTTACAGTAATGATATTAATAGTAATAAATGATTCAAGTTTACTAATAAGGTTAAACTCAAGTCTGTGAATGGTCAAAGGTCATGGTCTATCCCGTACGTTTTCACACTTGAAGACTTGATGGTGGTACACTCATTTTCTGGGTAATAAGCTTAACAGCAAGTGATTTTAACATTCTGAGGTGTAATTCGTCTCAGCAATTGACACTGACAAGAAAAAAACAAAACCAGGTGGACACAATATAACCTTTGTTTAGACAGTGGCTGGTAACATTACTACTGCAAACATACACTGACTTTCAATTCAACTCCAGTGGTATATCCAGTACATCCCTGGTTGCATTTCACATGTGCAAACTTGCACACAAATAAAGTACCTTGTATTTAAAGTTGAAAAGTTCTTTTAACCTAGACTGTTTCTAAAGACACATCTTATCTGAACATGCAAGTAGACCTGTTTGATAATTTTATGTTAATCATGCTTGAAATAGTGCTTAAGTAGGATATTGCTAAAGTCTCCATTTTGATTCCCAAATAGACAGATTAAGAGAAATTTGAAAAGAAACATCTACAGTTTCTGTGATTTTATTACAAATGTTAGGCCTACTAGTTTCTAATGTTTTACTAGCTTTCTGCAATTAAAACACAAGTTTTAATAGTGTGTAATGCATGTATAAATAACACTTCAAGTAATCTTGCATCCCTTGTCATCAGGCCCAACTGTTTATTCTGGTACTGAGACAAAGGTCTCAAGTTGTGGAAGAAGAAAAATAGATGTAAATTGCCATTTTTAAAACATTTGATTCTGAGTTAAAAATCAAAAGACTGTGAAGGGTTTGTAGTTTATGGGTTTTTTCATAACATACAGAATATCAGTTGTTGTTAGGATTATTATATTTAGAAACAACAATGGAAAACAATTTCTTTTAAACTTGTTTTTAATGTTCTCACTTCTGATTTGAAAAAAGTTAAGATCTGTTGTTATTACTCCTTGAAGTTAGCTTTCTTACAAATAATTTGGTATTCTTTTAGAAAGTTTAAATCCAGAGTAAAACAGAAATTACTGCCAACAACACACGAACATCAGATGAGAGTAACATGTACAAACTCAATGCTTTGTACACTATACAACTGATGAACTTAGAAAGCCAACCTCTGGGTAAGAACAATCAATACAGATAATATTAACTTTTATTCCACACATTTGTAGAATAATTACCTTAAAAGACACAAAGGTTTATTTATAGCAATGTTTTAGAAATGTATGTTTTATTCAAAATGGCTGCTTTTCTTGTAGTACAATTTCACACTTGTTAAATGGGGGGTTGTGCCTTAATCTAGGCATACATTTGGTTATTACTATTCATTATATATAGAGAACTTAGTTACAGAGAAACTACAAATACACTATATTCCCAAACAAATCTTCAGCTGCAGCTTAACATTTTACATTTCAAACTAATGAGATCAAATAGTCAAAAGCTACAGTAAATCATCATGAACCGTATCAGCTAGCTACTAGCTAAGTTTATTATCACTACAATGTATAAAGTTAGCTACCATATTAGGTAATTTTTTGCTCATAGTTAAACATAAAAAAACCAGCAAACAAGATAAATGCAAATTTGGGAATTTAAAAACCTATAAATAGGGATTATAAAGTAATCAATCAAACCTGGACATTGAACATTCTGTAGACTTAAACTACAGATCCTTATTTTGACTCCTTGCTGTTACAATACATTTGGTGGAGTCAAAGTTTCCAAATTTTTATCTTGTATTAAATAAACATAGTGAAAGGAACAAATACTTCTTTCATCCATCATTCTCAAAGCAACAGTAATATTGTTCTCTTTCAACTTTTATAATCGGTTCATATGGAATTAGCCGATGATAATGTTACTACCAAACCTTTACTTATTTCAATAATTTACCAAAATTGTATTTCTTGTAGATATTCAAAACAAGTAAAATTTAACAAAATAATGCCACTTATCTCAAGGTACAAAAAGCAGTAATAGAGAAAAAAAATATAATTTATAATATCCAGGATTTAATACCTTGGTTTTCAAGTACAGTAATATATCACTGACTCTCACTGGTCTTCATTTTTTGTAATGAAAGTTTACAAGAGACCACAGGTGAACAATTCTTACTATGGTAGGTTCCGAGTCTTTAAGTAGTGTAGATTCCTACATCTCAACTCTATTATTAATTTTCATCACTTTTATAATCAGTAACCTACACCCTGAATATTTAACAAAAAATGTGAATTTTAACCCTTTACTTATGTAAAAGGACTAGAGCTGATATAACAGCAGTTGATATATATGTAGATATTGATGTCATGATAAAATACATATCTAGATACAGAACCTTTACCAACAGTTTGTTGTAAAATTTAATCAGAAACAGATGTATAATGTTAAGAGCTTTAAATTATTAATGTAAGCAAATGTCTCATACAATACGAAGTAATTCTAGAAAGAAAAAAAGGATAATTTTGATTTATTTTATATTATTGATGGTGATTACAAGGCTGGTCAAATTGACCAACTTTACAGAAAATTAGGGTAGTGAATACAGTAAATAAAATATGAAGATTTATTGAAGAAAAAAATCTGTTACTTTTTTGGATGCTCAGAAGTATTTTTAATCTTAACATGAAAATCTTGTTATACTCCGAACAGTGACTACTTTGACTTCATCAGAACAGTGACTACTTTGACTTCACATCTTAAAACATCATTTTCTAGAAAAAGTCTGAATTTTTTTTCTGTACAAAAGATTTGTGTTTACTGAAAGCTTGTCAAATGTCATAAACCATTAGGAAACAATGTATCTATACAACAGCATCACAGATTCACAAAACAATCCTTATATCTTATCACCACTCCTATAGAAAGGACTAGAGCATGTTTCTAATGAATAAAAAATGTTTTGCAAATATCTGACTTTAAAGTTAAATATTTCAGGCAGAGGCAAAAGTTACATGGTAACCTCAGTTATAAACCTTTACAAATAGGTTTTGCTCGCCGAGTGAGACATAAACCAGAGCTATATTCAAAGGTTCATTAACTAGTCGAGCATTTAAAGATAGCTCTAAATATTCAGAGGTGGCATTCGAGCAGTGTGATTTTTTTGTTTCTCTTGTTAACAGAAACAGTTTGACAACATCTGGATAGTAAATATACTTCAAATGTCACTGACATGGAAATTGAATCTTTTAATTTGTGTAATGCACCCACTATGTAAAAAAATTGTTGTAATAAAACAAACTTTATACGGTTCCTTCCATACATTGAAGCAGAACATTATGGTAAATCACATGGAGGTTAAATTAATTGGTTGCATTGCTTTAATAGAATGTCTGAATCCCTAGTGTACAAAATATAAGAGAAGTGTTACGGTAGAATGTAAAACCTAAAATATAAACTAATGTTAATAATTTTATGTTAAAAAAAATTGTGAATGTTAACCTGATGGAAACATTAACTGTAATAAAAAAGTTGTATTGTTTAAGTCAGCTGCATTTTAACTGGCTGCAGGATAGTGTTGTCAAGTTATACAAGTATCACACATAGTACTGATTATACATAAACCATGTGCATTTGTTATCTACTTATAACCTGAAACAAGACTACTGTTCCATATAACATATTTTAATCTACACATGAATGTTTTATTTCTATATGGATTACCTATATGATAAAAGTGTCTTTGATCAAATATAAACTTTCATCAATAAATTATTCAAATTACTACTACCGAAGGGTCAAAACTTTGTTCAATGAGGTAATGTGGCCCTTCGAAGGTCAACATTTATCTTCACTACAGACCTAATATACAGAAACATAATTTTTAATTATAATATAGTAATGTTTAACCCTATGTAATTTCAAAATACAATTATACTTTTATTTGCATGTATAATATATAAATATTGTATCACAGATAAGTAACACAGTGAATAGTATGGTGAAGTTACAAGGTTTGAACTACTTCTTGTATAGGTGGATTAGAAAAGTCCTAGGCTTACAGAGAAGTGTGACCGTAAGCTGGAAATATTAAAGAACCCCACACTTAATGCAATACAGGACCATGGTATTTGTCTGTACAAGTCTATATAATCAGTCTAATTTCGACTATGCATAGTCTAGATATATTTTACAAGGTTTAAATATTTGACTTTTCTTATTGCTTGTACAGTAATTCCTACTGATTAAATAGTCTGATTAATAGCTAGTTAAGACTTCTTAAGTTCAGTCGACCAGATTTTCAAATTATAAAACTGAGATAACGATCAGATTTACAAAAAAAATATAAACAACTGTGTAAGTAATATAGTTTATTAAGTGAAGAATATTATATTACTCTTGTTACAAATACATCTCTAACAAGATAATTCTTCATGGCCAGAAATTTGTTGTAAATATCTTAGCAGCTGTCACTTGGGGTTCACCTTTCAATTACACTGACTTTACATTTGCATTCAGTTGTTTCCGTTTGTCGGGTACGAAATCTTTTGCTCAGTTATAGATGTAACAGTCATCACATCATCCTGTAGCCAACTTCAAAGGAAACAGCTACATCAAGTCATTCCAAGCTGTGTGATAATTAACCTGCTTGGTTAAACACCATTGTATTAAGTTATGGTAGTCAGTTACTCAAAGTATTGAATAAACCTGGTCACACAGATGTCTGCAAAGGGCACACCTAAATTCTAGAACATTCTAAAAACCAGGACCATACCAACCAAAGTGGAATTTCATAAAAATAAGACAAACTGTTTTGATGGTAATATTTCTACAATTAATTCCAACAATAACATCTACTTAATATTTGAAATTAAACATATATATATATATATATTATTACTTGAGTAAGAGTTGCAGTTTGTTTAATTTTTATATCTCTACATAACCATTGCTTAATGAGAAATTTTACGATGCTTCATTTCAAACTGTTTGCTACATAAACACTGGTTAATGACCTTCAGAAGCATATATCCGATTTAAATTAAATATACAAGTTTAAGTAACTCAGAAGACAGTTCTACTTTATTCAATATTGAGTGTTAGTAACAATAATAATAATACCTAACAATTCAACTAGATAGGAAAACTCAATTTATTATTACTTCACTAGTTGTAAGTTACATACTGTGTTTTAGCAATGTAGTGTTACTACATATCTAAGCCTTAAATCTTAATTTAAAAATGTTTAGATTACGTTAGCGCTAAGGCCTACATTAGTCTGTAGGAAAACAACGATAAATAGTTAAAATATTTACTTGTGAAATAGTCGTTTTTTAAAAACATTTACCTAAACCCATTGGTCCTCCAGAAAACTGAGGTGGCAGTACACCTTCTCTGTAATGTTTAATTTCTTCTCTATCAGTTTTATTTTCATCTACGTTAGCCATATTTTCGTTTAAAATTTTCATGTTTCATACTGTTATATCCTCTATAGTTCCAGTATGTTTACTAGAGGGAGATGTTGGTTGTAATGATGACGCAACAATCGAGAGCTTCATCCCAATATTTGAAAACAAAGGAGTTATAAATGAGTCCTACAAATGTAAGTAAACTTGCAGTATGTTTTCGATTAGTAAAGTACCGGTTATTCAGCGAAGAATTTAGTTTCCGTAAAGCGTTCGTGTCAGTATTAGTTGTCGCATATATTTCGTTATTCGATCTATTAACCGTGAAATTGCACAAGTTTATTTCTACGTTAGTCGTAGCAATGTAAGGGAGTAAATCTTTCTTGAAAGTGAAAACCTTTCTGGTGTTTTTATACTTACAACATATATAAATGTGAAAGTAGCCTGGTGGAAACATGTTTTACAAGGAACTGTTTAATTTGTTGTCTCAAGATGGACTAAACTTGGTCTACCCCCTTCAATAAAAGAAGAATGGTACTATACTCCTACATCAAAATGTTGGTTCCACACAAATTCACAAGTTGGGCTTCAACATTAGCTATGCTCGGATTTTGCAACTGGAGAATCAGCTTGTCCCTTCAGTCTGTGGCAGTCACTGTTTCTGTATTTCAACTTACATATTGTCCCCTCACCATGGGTACCTTACATACTGACAAAAAATTACATATTTCCATTTCAGTGTTATTTGTCTTAACCCAGGATAAGGAAAACCTGTGACCCTGTGTTTCTTTTATAATTTAACAAAATGTGGTAAAACATTAGCTTATTTTGGAAAAGAAAAGAAATCTTCATTGAAAGCTTGGAATTTCAACTCTGATGTCTCATAGGCCTTTAAACTCATGATACAAGATCTTGTACACTCACCTGGCCGTAA
This sequence comes from Tachypleus tridentatus, assembly GCF_004210375.1. NCBI lineage: Eukaryota > Metazoa > Arthropoda > Merostomata > Xiphosura > Limulidae > Tachypleus > Tachypleus tridentatus. The sequence continues at coordinate 38,910,600 of NC_134827.1, read as the reverse complement.
TTTCTGAAAACTTTATGCTTTTGGAATCCTCTCCAGTTGCCATCTATGACAAGACTAGTAAGTTGGAATTTGTGGATGAGGAAATGTGAGAGTTATTTTGCCAGAAGTAAAGGCCCGTGAAAAGCATCTCTTCTAACCAAGATGGGCTTGATATAGCTTTCTAAGAATGCCACTTAACAAGCAGATATTTAGAATACTAGTAAGTTACCAAAACGGTAAAGTCTAATCCCAGAATGATGGGGCTGGACATTGGCTGAAGACAATTTATCATGTCTTCCATCCAGTTGGGAAGATTCTACCAATAGCATGTAGTAAACTGTTAAATTTCAGATGTAAAACTTATAATGAATTCAGAGGAAGACACATTTGTTAGAAGACATGCTGAAAGGTACAGAACTCTTTACTTATAAGTGTGAAAAATAAACAAACCTAGAAGTAGTTATTATGTGTTTCATAGCTTCTCTTATCAACGAGAAACCATCAAACTGTTTAGCTAAACTTAAATACAAACGCAGATCTAGCATACACATTGTATACTGTCAGCCTGTTTTTGCACCATAAATGTGTGAGTTATACCGCGATGTCGAAAATTTTCCAAATGAAAATTAATTATTTTTTGTAAGTTACATAAAGACGTGTTTTGTTAAAATTTTATCCTTTCTCTCTGTTATTATTTTTATCATAAACATAAGAAATGTCAGTATTCATACTCGTGAATTATGGTAAAAAATTGGCACGTGACATATTAAGGAGCCCGAGCCCTCTACGACGGGTCATATTAAAATAAGTGAGAACAATCTGAGTCGGGCTCGGCATGGGCAAGCGTGTTAAGGCGTTTGACTCGTAAGCCGAGGAACGCGGGTTCGAATAGCGGTCGTACCAAACATGCTTGCCCTTTAAGCCGTGGGGGCATTATAATGTGACGGTCAATCCCACTATTTGTTGGTTAAAGAGTAGTCCATGAGTTGGCGGTGAGTAGCAATGACTAGTTTCTCTCCCTTAAGTCTTACACTGCTAAATTAGAAACTGGTAGCGCAAATAGCCTTCGTGTAGTTTTGCGCGAAATTCAAGCCAAACGAAACTCACCAGTGTACAACTTCTGAGTAGACACGTGTTGTGATTAAAGTACACACTATATTTGATGTAAAAACATCTTATTAAATGGAGCAGAAGAATAGTTTGGAAGAAACACTGATGAAAGGGACTCGTGCTGACAAATGTTAATTAAACAGATTTAGGGCTAAAGTAAGTAAAATAAAACAAATAGACTGTGTTTTGTGGAGATAGAATTATATTTAACAGTGAAATTAAAAGTAGCAGCGAAACTGAAACAAGAACTTGAAGCACACACAAAATGTTACTCCGAGAAACCAAACTGACGATATTTCAAAGTTCATCCTCGGACCTTCACAATTAAACCAGGTCGTCCTGAAAATGTTGAAACTTATTTCACGGTCTGCACTATTTTAATAGCAAATTATTTGGAAAAAATTAATCATTAATAGTCTAGACGTATCCCTGCTTCACGTGACATAATTTCACTCACTGAGAATGACATCTGCCACCAGCCAATGTAGAGGAGCACCACATAAGGCTGAATTAGCATATGGCGGAATTACTAAATCCTATTTGGCTTGGCGTGGCCAGGTGGTTAAGGAACTCAACTCGTAATCCGAGGGTCGCGAGTTCGAATCCCCGTCACACCAAACATGCTCGCCCTTTCCGCCGTGGGAGAGTTATAATGTGACGGTCAATCTCACTATTTGCTAGTAAAACAGTAGCCCAAGAGTTGGCGGTGGGTGGTGATGACTAGTTGCCTTACCTCTAACTTTACACTGCTAAATTAGGGACGGCTAGCGCAGATAGTCCCCGTGTAGCTCCGCGCGAAATTTAAAAACAAACAAACAACTCCTATCTATAACTCAAAACAGTTTAAAGGGTTTCGTTAATATAGTAAAATATGTGCTATAGGAGAGTCAGATGTATGATGTTTTTTGCATAAAAATTTAAACACATGTTCACCTGTATATTCTGCTGAAACATTCTAATGGGATATTAGAAGTATAGTAGGGATTACTATACTTTTGCCATTTCTTTCCATTCGGAATTATTATTTTATTTCGTCAAAACATCTACAAATATCTGTATATGTTCGTGTGTCATAAATGTGGTTTTACTGCTTTCACGTGCCTGTTTTAGTATTGCATGAGGGTCGAGTGTGGCCCTGAGGCTGGAGTACGCAAACAAAAAATCCGAAGATTAACAGTTCGCGTCCCTGCCACAAAAATTCGCTTCACACGCTGTGAATGCGTTATAAGAGTGACGGTTAAGTCCCACTTTTCGATCAGACAAGAGTTGGCGGTGGGTGCTATAATGTAGTTGTCCTTTCTCTAGTCTATCAATACAAAGTTAAGAGCGACTATGTGCAGATAGCCCTTTGTGTAGCTGCACGCTATAATTCTAAAAGAAACAAAGTATTGTATGTAAATTTAATGTGATAAAGCTGGGCACGGTCTTGTAAGCCCTTCTTTTAACTCAAGAGAGAAACGCGCCCTTTGCAGTTCAATCCGTTGAAGTGATTTATCTGAACGGCTCAGATCAATTTCAAGGAATTTTTAAGCACTCTAAGAATACATTTAAACACATTTCGGAAGCTAAACTCTATATTAAAACCAACAGAATTTGTCTAAATATATTTTAAATTCCTATTTATCTGTTCAACATATAAATGTAGACTATAAAGAAAAGCATGGCTTTGTTTATTGTGCTCGCTCAGCAACATTATTATTTAAAATTATTAAATTATTTAATATTATTAAAATTAGATATATCGTATTTTGTTACCATAATAATTTCAAGTACTTAAGAAAATAAAAAAGACCCCTTTCAAGAACTTTTAACTTCTTGAAATTTAATCTTCAATGTCAAGGACTTAATAGGATACAATACACTCTGGGTATAACTGTTGTCCGTTTGAGGATTTTGACTTTCTTGTACTACAGGTTGAAGTGACTTCAATTTGATGTAAAGTTTAAGTAATATGATAAAGAATTATTTTTTCTGTTTGAAAAAAACGAAACCTAAAACAGCAGTGTATCATAGCAAAAACGAAATATTACTGAAAGTTCTGTATGGTTAGAATTTGTATACAGTTAGTAGAAATACGATGCAATTGTTTTAATAATCATTATAATTGTTAATTACGAATTGCTCCCTTTCTCCGGTAAAAAAAAATGAATAACGTCGCTGCAGTGGTGGACTTCTGACTAACGCAATATAAGCTGTGACTCGTATATTTTCAGGCTAACGATTGGTGTTCTGTGAAATTGTGTACGGTAATTATTTTAAGTCTTTGTTTTCTTTATATTTATATATATTCTTTGACGTATTTTTATTACATATTCACAGGCGTAGAATGCTAAATCAAGTACCTCCATTTAAGCTTTCGTAAGATAGAGTGAAGAGAATCACGTTTTAATTGGTTGAAGAGACTACATAAGAAAAAAACTTAAATCTATAGGATTTCAAGCCTGCTTCACGCGAGTCTTTCTTGAAGTCTGAATTACATTAATAAATGTTTAAAGTCCGAAATATATATTTACAGTTTATTACAGGGTATTCTGAATTAGGTTTAAAGTTGTAAAAATGTTAAGACTGCTACACTCTTGTAAAGATAAATATTTTTATTTAAGAAATAAAAAATTGTGAGAGATAATCAGAGATGCAGGTTCTACAAATCTCGTGATTAGCACCACTTTCTGCTAATACAGTCCTCTAATTTCAGGTCAAAGAAGCGAACGCAGACTAAACCTTTTCCTCAAATTTCAATTGTGTTTATTAAAGAACATTAAATACAGCGACTAACTTCAATGCCTCGTTGGTGACCTGTTCAACATCGTTTATTCACACTACATCAGTGGTTCCCAACCTTTTTTATGCCACGCACCCCTCACAGTAATTATTTATTTAAGAATAAAGGTGAAGGTGGCCAAAACAAATTTTCATAATTAGTTTTTAATGATATATAAACAAAAACGAAACATTTGGAAAAGAAAAAATATTACAACAAACTAAAAGTTGCGTAAACCCTACATGGCCTACAAAAAAATAAATTTTCATCCATACATGAAATGAAATTTCTTTGAATTTGAAATGTTCAAATGTTCATAAGTCAACTTAAATTTAATGACTCTTTTGTTCCTGTTTATTTCTTACGAGTTTTTCAAAGCGTGGCACTTTGTTGCTGACAGCTATCTGCAAGTCTACCTGTGCACCCAAGTGATTTCTAGATTTTGTCTTGATTTACAAAAGAGCACTAAATCCAAACTCACATAAGTATGTCGTCGGGAATGGGATAAGCACATTTAGTGCTTTTTCACAAAGTCTTGGAAACATGTCCATTGCCGAACACCAATATTGTTCCAAAGTTTTGTTTTCAAACTGAATTTCAAGAACTCGATTTGTGTACAGTTCAATAAGATCTTCCTTCAGTTCTTCATCATCCGACATATTATCCAAATTGAAGGAATATGGATTCATAATCCATTCTTCAGAAGTTTCCACTTCTCCTCCAAAATATCCTCCAAACGTGTCAGAGTATTGCTTTGTTGAAGTAACATGAATACAAATTTCACTCTCTAGGTCATTCATGTGTAGGCAAAGACTGAACAGACACATTCTAGACGCAGTTTGTGAACCTGACTTGTGTCACTTTGTTTAGATAACATACGTCTTGAGTATGTTGCATGCTGTTACTAACACTGCTATTACTCCCTAAGCAGTAACCACCAATGAGTGTACCCAGTGTCATAAACAAGACCATTAACAATATATGTTTAATAACCATCAACACGGTATAGGTAGTGTCGTGACTACCACCAGTATTATATAATATCTAGGTAGTAACCATCAACACGGTATAGGTAGTGTCGTGACTAACACCAGTATTATATAATATCTAGGTAGTAACCATCAACATGGTATAGGTAGTGTCGTGACTAACAGCAGTATTATATAATATCTAGGTAGTAACCATCAACATGGTATAGGTAGTGTCGTGACTACCACCAGTATTATATAATATCTAGGTAGTAACCATCAACATGGTAAAGCTAGTGTCGTGACTAACAGCAGTATTATATAATATCCAGCTAGTAACCATCAACATGGTAAAGCTAGTGTCGTGACTATCTACCAGTATTATATAATATCTAGGTAGGAACTACCAACATTATTAGACTGTGGTCTTTAAGTAGTAAGTAACACATTTTTAGATTTAAGTGGATAATTAAACACAAGTTTAGCTGCACTGTGGTAAAGTGATCATGATAACATTGAATCTTATATACTCCCGCTGTTTCCCATATTATCCACTCTTGTAGAGAGATTGTAATGTTCAAGTTAATGACTTTTATTCCTTGTGTCTGGTGACATAAAACTCCAAGTAAACATGTAGTTGTAGGTTCATACCCTGCTTTCAATGAAGCTTATTTATTGTTTTAAAATTCTGTTCGTTCTTTTAAAAATTGTAATAAAGTTTTCTTTTTGTCAATGTGCAGACAGACTGAACGTTTTAGGGTGGATACTTTAGAATTATCTTTATTGCTATGTATTTCACGTTTGGTGGATAGGTGTCGCTGTTTAATTAGTTTGAATGTCATTTACTTAGCCTTACCTTTTTTTAATGTGGTTATTTCGTACAGTGTTATAATATGTCGGACACGCTACGTGAAAAGCCTTTTATGAGAACTGCAGTGAAAATTAGTGGTAGTTAAGATTACCACTAAAGAGAAAAAAATGAAACAGTAATTGAAATTGTAGATTTGGACAGAAAGGTTCAAGGCACGAGTTGCTTGTTTGCACCTAAAGTTTTATGTTTTTAGAATAAACGTGTATAAATAATAAACGCTACAACTTTCTGGTTTATTTTTTATTACATTCAATATCGACTGAGGTGCCATCTATACATTATACCAAAAACTAATATTTCTCCACAAAGTTTGTACGCTTTCATTACTAACATTGTTCTTCATAGAACCGTATAACAAATGTTTGTAGCTATTAGTCATTAGTTTATGACAAAATACAGATAACATCTCCCACATAAATAAGTGAAAACATTAAGTTATGGCTTTTAAGCTGATAACAATAAAGTTTTTAGCATTCGTCGGAACTGGATTAGTGAGAAACACGAAAATAAACTTTAAAAAAATTACCAGTTCTTAAGTTTCTCGTCTGATTTAACAAGAAGGTCATTTGAGAGAACTAATTCATTATTTATTATTTGAGTTTTTAAATCTATAGAACGTCAGATTTTTATGTGTTTTTTTTTTAAAGGAAAAGATTTATATTAAACCATAGACAACATTTTCATAAAATGAACATATAACATTACACACATATATATATATATATGTTACACGTAAAATCGAAGATAGAATCTGTGACGGAGTGACCTAATGCTTTCTTTTGATTGGTCGCACCCATTGCTGTGAGCTACATTTTTATCTTTTCGAGGGTCATCAACACAGCTTGGACAGGCAAACAAAAGAAATACAGTTAGGCCTCTTATAACAGTACATGATGTTTATGTGTTTTTTGTTATTAACATTATTTAAAACCCTAAGTTATTTTCGGTTATTTTATTGGTGGTTATAAAGAACTTTAAAACCACATTAATAACATATACTATTGTTGATCAGGCAGTCGCAAAGTGCTTACACTTAGCAACGAATTTTCATTTGGATTCTACTATTTTGACAATTTAGCCCAATCACAAATGTCTTATTTCCCTCTGCCAATGGCCCGGCATGGCCAAGCGTGTTAAGGTGTTCGACTCGTAATCCGAGGATCGCGGGTTCGAATCCCGGTCGCGCCAAACATGCTCGCCTTCCCAGCCGTGGGGGCGTTATAATGTGACGGTCAATCCCACTATTCGTTGGTAAAAGAGTAGCCCGAGAGTTGGCGGTGGGTGGTGATGACTTCCCTCTAATCTTACACTGCGAAATTAGGGACGGCTAGCGCAGATAGCCCTCGAGTAGCTTTGCGCGAAATTCAAAAACAAACAAACCTCTGCCAATTTCCTTCATAATCTGAAGGAGCAGCAGATAAACATTTGAAACTGAGACTTCTGCACGTATTTTCATATCTAACTGCAAAATACATCATCACTACACATTATCTGTTAGTCAACTCAAATCAGTAACTTTACAAAATCACAAAGCCATGCATGGAAAACTGAGTTTCAGACGTCTTAGCTAAGCCTGAAATGTAAATTAATTTTCTAAACTCTATTTTTTTATTAAATTACTCTTAAGGGATTCATACTGATAAATATCGTATTTCTAGAGTGAAATATTCCACTGACTTCTGTTAAATTTCTTATCAGTTTAACAATTCTTGCAAATCCACGTTCGATTTAACAGATAACACGATCAAAAATGTTATCGGAAAATGAAAGTAAATACGTATTTCTTAAGACATCAGTAGTGACAGTCAAATTATCGAAACTGTATTTCTTAAGACATCAGTAGTGACAGTCAAATTATCGAAACTGTATTTCTTAAGACATCAGTAGTGACACTCAAATTATCGAAACTGAACAATGATTCCAAATTCTACAACTTACACAGGAAATAGCTTTGTACAGATGAGGATTCTGTTTCAAATAGTATCTATCAGCCTCCTGTATCGTAGTTAGAGAATATATTATCGCTACTCTCGGCGTAGTGAACATAAAAGTACTCGTTGTCAGGGGGAAGCCTGAGTTGGTGTTCGTTAAAAGTGGTGAATATGTTAGTTGTACTTAAACCTGTCACAGTTATACATATTATTACAGGAACGCAGTTTCGTGTTTGTTTTTAACACTGACAATGTTTACAAATATATAATAACATGATAAATGAATCTCTAAATGTTCTCCTTCATTATAACAAGATTGTGAAATTTGGAATTTTTTTAATAATTAAAGTTTCAAAACCAAAAAAAACCAAAACGTTCGAGAAATTGTGCATTTCATCAACATGAAGACATTTATCTTCATACGTACGATATAATATATAGAGAGATAATACAGAAAACACATTTTAAATTTATAGAACAACTAGCATGGTCAACTTTTAACTTAAATAGTATTTCTTTGTTAAACTAAAAACCTACACAATGGGCTATCTTTACAGTGCCCACAGCAAGGATCGAACCTTCAAAATGAAAGTTTATCTCTTGAGCTTACCGCTGAGCCATCGGGGTGGGGGGCACATCTTTTACGCATAATGATATTCTTACGGTGGTAAACATTCACGTGCGTGTATAAACTGAAATAGATTAACAGGTGTGGATAGATACTGGTTGACATTTTGTGTCCAGCTTGCATCGTGCTGTATCTGTTCTTTTACCTGTTTCATCTCCTTGTCTATCCAGAATATTTGATCTAACGTAAGTCTAACGGCAGAACAAGATGACAGTTTGAGAACGTGTCACTAGAGTAGGAATTCAACATCAGGATGTCGATTAAAAGTCCATTAAATATCGAATTTTATTATGAATGTTTTTACACGAGTCACAGTGACGTATTACAAGTTACATTGTCTGTTGGTTCCTCAAATACGGAACTGACACATTAGCTGTGATTTTTTTATCGACATTAGACATATAACATTCTTTAAAATTATTTTTATTGGCTTTTACCTGGCAATGAGCCAAATTTTTTAGCACACCCACATGACCAGAAATATGCTACTGACATGGTGTATTTACGGCACATTATTTGAATATTATTTTTCCAAGTTAAGTTCTAAATAGTTTCAGAATACCTAATAAAAACGATTTAACTTTTTGTAAGCTATTAACACTTTTTTTAATCCAACATTTACTTGGTTTTTCTCCATACGTTCCTACAGTCATCCCAACAAAATCATGTAACGATGAATTCTCACATACTATAACACGGAAAGCGCCACCATACGTCCAGTCTTTGTACTATAACTTTGTAATTTTAAGTGCCGATCGCATTAATATCGTTCTTGTGTTTATGACCAACTATTAAAATATATATTTAAGAGGCAAAAATATCTGTGTAGATAACAAACGTATGTTTTTATATATCCATAGAGAAAGTTAAGAATTTTTTTTAAAATTATGTACAAAAAATATGTACTCTACTTTGTTCAGTGTGAAATAACGTTTAGCAAAACCTAGAATACATTTATCATTCGGAAATGAGTTAACATTAAGAAGGAAAGTCTCTTTACAAAGTTGAAGGTAAAAGAACAAATATACGTATGAAAAACACTGATCACGAGACAACTATCAGGTACTTTTGTGGTACAATATAATCGTAGCGCGACAGTCAACATGTAGTGAAAACCTAAAACATGTTAAGTCTGCTCGTGATAAAACACCAGTTTGTACGTGGAGAGCATAACTGAAAATCTAAGGCACAGTTTTAGGATGTAACTTGTAGACACTTTCTGTCATGTGTTAATGCGATCTAGGAATTAATTAGTTTTGAGAATTTCAAGTTTGTAATACAGACTGAAAAGATGTATACATTGTTAAAGAACGAATAAAACACGACATATTACAACAAAAAATATAAGTTTGTAATTAAGTCGACTTTCCACTGTTATATGTTCATCTGAAAATACTTTATGTAAGTCTAGAACCAGTTAGCAAATCTCGTTTGTTCCAATTAATCTGTAATGGCGAAACATTGGCTCAAATAAAAATTATGTTTTCTGGAGTAATTGTTGTTCTTTTTAACAATTGATTATTTACATTCTGAACAAAATCAAGGTTTCAGGAAAGGAGTAACAAACTGATTACTGAATTTTGTTATTATAAAATAACGTTATTTTACTTATTTGATTGATTTCTCAGCTCAAAGCTACACAGTTCAATTAGCTATGTCCATCACGGTGATTCCCCTCAGTGGACCCAGCAGATAGCCCGATGTGGCTTTGCTATAAGAAAACACACACACACACACAACACCATCATGGCGAAACGAATGCCAAATTTAGTGTTCTAAGTCCGTAAACTTACTACTGACTCAAAACTATAACGAAATCTGGCCTGCTACTAAGGGCGCCAGGTCAAAACTGTAAATAACGAAATCTAGACTGTTACTACGACTGCCATGTGAAACCTAAACATTTGTAACGAAAACTGGACTGTTACTGAGGCCTTCATGCTAAACCTAAACAACTGTAACGAGAACTGGACTGTTGCTTAGGTCTTCATGCCAAACCTACACAACTGTAACGAGAACTGGACTGTTGCTTAGGTCTTCATGCCAAACCTAAACAACCGTAACGAAATATGAAGTGTTACTTGGGCCACCATGTCAATCCTAGAAAAATGTAACGATTGTTACTAAGTGTCCAACTCTAAACAGTTTCCTATTTCTATTTAGTGACTTATAATTAAGCAACTGAATTCTGTACATATCACACTGCATGATGATTATAATTACAAATAAAACAACAAAAATATTTACAGGTATTCACCATGAAATGCACCAGCTATTATAGACAAGCACTGTTGACGATTTACTTTCTAGGTTTCGTTCAAAAACACCCTGGATTACACAAATCGAACAGGCTTACCCATTGTATAATAACTAAACTGTACCTAGCTTAAAAATTGAATCAATCGTGGAAAATGTAAGCATTACGAATATAACTCAAGCATCTGAAAAGTGTACAAAAGCCACCTAATTTCTAGTTCAAGATTTAATTGTTATTCTAGGCATAAAAAGGTGGAGTAAAGTTCCATAAACAATCAACAGATGGCGACAAAGAACATAAACCACTCTTACGGCTTTATGTTGTTCAATTCTGAGAATTATATTAATTTTATAGGAGATAAAAATTACTAAAATTAAAAATTCACGTTGAGAGAATATAAAAACAAACGAAAACCGGAAAGTTAATTGACTTTCCAAAAACTTAGAAAATATAAATTTGTTTTATGTAGACTTATACTGTCAACTAGTAGTAAATAAGTTACCTTATACACTTAAGTAACGTCACAGTCATATCCTTAAAATAAGTACACCTAACGGAAGAAGACGTATCTGACACATCGCTAATGGCGAGTACGTATGAATGGCGAAACAGTTACATCACAAATGATCAAAAAGACGTTCAATGTAGGTTGACAATACAAACTAACGTTCGTACGAGAGGTGATAATATAAATATGTATCATTCAGCGTGGGGTGGACTACATCATTGATAATATGTTAATTTTATCTTATTTATCATTCAGAGTGGGGTGGACTACATCATCGTTAACATGTTAATTTTATCTTATTTATCATTCAGCGTGGGGTGGACTACATCATCGTTAACATGTTAATTTTATCTTATTTATCATTCAGCGTGGGGTGGACTACATCATCGTTAACATGTTAATTTTATCTTATTCATCATTCAGAGTGGGGTGGACTACATCATCGATAACATGTTAATTTTATCTTATTCATCATTCAGCGTGAGGTGGACTACATCATCGTTAACATGTTAATTTTATCTTATTTATCATTCAGCGTGAGGTGGACTACATCATTCATAACATGTTAATTTTATCTTATTCATCATTCAGCGTGAGGTGGACTACATCATCGTTAACATGTTAATTTTATCTTATTTATCATTCAGCGTGGGGTGGACTACATCATTGATAACATGTTAATTTTATCTTATTTATCATTCAGCGTGGTGTGGACTACATCATCGTTAACATGTTAATTTTATCTTATTCATCATTCAGCGTGGGGTGGACTACATCATTGATAACATGTTAATTTTATCTTATTTATCATTCAGCGTGGGGTGGACTACATCATCGTTAACATGTTAATTTTATCTTATTTATCATTCAGCGTGGGGTGGACTACATCATCGTTAACATGTTAATTTTATCTTATTTATCATTCAGAGTGGGGTGAACTACATCATGGTTAACATGTTAATTTTATCTTATTCATCATTCAGAATGGGGTGGACTACATCATCGTTAACATGTTAATTTTATCTTATTTATCATTCAGCGTGGGGTGGACTACATCATCGTTAACATGTTAATTTTATCTTATTCATCATTCAGAGTGGGGTGGACTACATCATCGATAACATGTTAATTTTATCTTATTTATCATTCAGCGTGGGGTGGACTACATCATCGTTAACATGTTAATTTTATCTTATTTATCATTCAGCGTGGGGTGGACTACATCATCGTTAACATGTTAATTTTATCTTATTTATCATTCAGAGTGGGGTGAACTACATCATGGTTAACATGTTAATTTTATCTTATTCATCATTCAGAATGGGGTGGACTACATCATCGTTAACATGTTAATTTTATCTTATTCATCATTCAGCGTGAGGTGGACTACATCATCGTTAACATGTTAATTTTATCTTATTTATCATTCAGCGTGGTGTGGACTACATCATCGTTAACATGTTAATTTTATCTTATTCATCATTCAGAATGGGGTGGACTACATCATCGTTAACATGTTAATTTTATCTTATTTATCATTCAGCGTGGGGTGGACTACATCATCGTTAACATGTTAATTTTATCTTATTCATCATTCAGAGTGGGGTGGACTACATCATCGTTAACATGTTAATTTTATCTTATTCATCATTCAGAGTGGGGTGGACTACATCATCGTTAACATGTTAATTTTATCTTATTCATCATTCAGCGTGGGGTGGACTACATCATTGATAACATGTTAATTTTATCTTATTTATCATTCAGCGTGGGGTGGACTACATCATCGTTAACATGTTAATTTTATCTTATTTATCATTCAGCGTGGGGTGGACTACATCATCGTTAACATGTTAATTTTATCTTATTTATCATTCAGAGTGGGGTGAACTACATCATGGTTAACATGTTAATTTTATCTTATTCATCATTCAGAATGGGGTGGACTACATCATCGTTAACATGTTAATTTTATCTTATTTATCATTCAGCGTGGGGTGGACTACATCATCGTTAACATGTTAATTTTATCTTATTCATCATTCAGAGTGGGGTGGACTACATCATCGATAACATGTTAATTTTATCTTATTTATCATTCAGCGTGGGGTGGACTACATCATTGATAACATGTTAATTTTATCTTATTCATCATTCAGCGTGAGGTGGACTACATCATCGTTAACATGTTAATTTTATCTTATTTATCATTCAGCGTGGGGTGGACTACATCATTGATAACATGTTAATTTTATCTTATTTATCATTCAGAGTGGGGTGGACTACATCATCGATAACATGTTAATTTTATCTTATTTATCATTCAGCGTGGGGTGGACTACATCATTGATAACATGTTAATTTTATCTTATTCATCATTCAGCGTGAGGTGGACTACATCATCGTTAACATGTTAATTTTATCTTATTTATCATTCAGCGTGGGGTGGACTACATCATTGATAACATGTTAATTTTATCTTATTTATCATTCAGCGTGGTGTGGACTACATCATCGTTAACATGTTAATTTTATCTTATTCATCATTCAGCGTGGGGTGGACTACATCATTGATAACATGTTAATTTTATCTTATTTATCATTCAGCGTGGGGTGGACTACATCATCGTTAACATGTTAATTTTATCTTATTTATCATTCAGCGTGGGGTGGACTACATCATCGTTAACATGTTAATTTTATCTTATTTATCATTCAGCGTAGGGTGGACTACATCATTGATAACATGTTAATTTTATCTTATTTATCATTCAGCGTGGGGTGGACTACATCATTGATAACATGTTAATTTTATCTTATTCATCATTCAGCGTGAGGTGGACTACATCATCGTTAACATGTTAATTTTATCTTATTCATCATTCAGCGTGGGGTGGACTACATCATTGATAACATGTTAATTTTATCTTATTTATCATTCAGCGTGGGGTGGACTACATCATCGTTAACATGTTAATTTTATCTTATTTATCATTCAGCGTGGGGTGGACTACATCATCGTTAACATGTTAATTTTATCTTATTCATCATTCAGCGTGAGGTGGACTACATCATCGTTAACATGTTAATTTTATCTTATTTATCATTCAGCGTGGGGTGGACTACATCATCGTTAACATGTTAATTTTATCTTATTTATCATTCAGCGTGGGGTGGACTACATCATCGTTAACATGTTAATTTTATCTTATTCATCATTCAGCGTGAGGTGGACTACATCATCGTTAACATGTTAATTTTATCTTATTTATCATTCAGCGTGGGGTGGACTACATCATTGATAACATGTTAATTTTATCTTATTCATCATTCAGCGTGAGGTGGACTACATCATCGATAACATATTAATTTTATCTTATTCATCATTCAGCGTGAGGTGGACTACATCATCGTTAACATGTTAATTTTATCTTATTTATCATTCAGCGTGGGGTGGACTACATCATTGATAACATGTTAATTTTATCTTATTTATCATTCAGCGTGGGGTGGACTACATCATTGATAACATGTTAATTTTATCTTATTCATCATTCAGCGTGGGGTGGACTACATCATCGTTAACATGTTAATTTTATCTTATTTATCATTCAGCGTGGGGTGGACTACATCATTGATAACATGTTAATTTTATCTTATTTATCATTCAGCGTGGTGTGGACTACATCATCGTTAACATGTTAATTTTATCTTATTCATCATTCAGCGTGGGGTGGACTACATCATTGATAACATGTTAATTTTATCTTATTTATCATTCAGCGTGGGGTGGACTACATCATCGTTAACATGTTAATTTTATCTTATTTATCATTCAGCGTGGGGTGGACTACATCATCGTTAACATGTTAATTTTATCTTATTTATCATTCAGAGTGGGGTGAACTACATCATGGTTAACATGTTAATTTTATCTTATTCATCATTCAGAATGGGGTGGACTACATCATCGTTAACATGTTAATTTTATCTTATTTATCATTCAGCGTGGGGTGGACTACATCATCGTTAACATGTTAATTTTATCTTATTCATCATTCAGAGTGGGGTGGACTACATCATCGATAACATGTTAATTTTATCTTATTTATCATTCAGCGTGGGGTGGACTACATCATTGATAACATGTTAATTTTATCTTATTCATCATTCAGCGTGAGGTGGACTACATCATCGTTAACATGTTAATTTTATCTTATTTATCATTCAGCGTGGGGTGGACTACATCATTGATAACATGTTAATTTTATCTTATTTATCATTCAGAGTGGGGTGGACTACATCATCGATAACATGTTAATTTTATCTTATTTATCATTCAGCGTGGGGTGGACTACATCATTGATAACATGTTAATTTTATCTTATTCATCATTCAGCGTGAGGTGGACTACATCATCGTTAACATGTTAATTTTATCTTATTTATCATTCAGCGTGGGGTGGACTACATCATTGATAACATGTTAATTTTATCTTATTTATCATTCAGCGTGGTGTGGACTACATCATCGTTAACATGTTAATTTTATCTTATTCATCATTCAGCGTGGGGTGGACTACATCATTGATAACATGTTAATTTTATCTTATTTATCATTCAGCGTGGGGTGGACTACATCATCGTTAACATGTTAATTTTATCTTATTTATCATTCAGCGTAGGGTGGACTACATCATTGATAACATGTTAATTTTATCTTATTTATCATTCAGCGTGGGGTGGACTACATCATTGATAACATGTTAATTTTATCTTATTCATCATTCAGCGTGAGGTGGACTACATCATCGTTAACATGTTAATTTTATCTTATTCATCATTCAGCGTGGGGTGGACTACATCATTGATAACATGTTAATTTTATCTTATTTATCATTCAGCGTGGGGTGGACTACATCATCGTTAACATGTTAATTTTATCTTACTTATCATTCAGCGTGGGGTGGACTACATCATCGTTAACATGTTAATTTTATCTTATTTATCATTCAGCGTAGGGTGGACTACATCATTGATAACATGTTAATTTTATCTTATTTATCATTCAGCGTGGGGTGGACTACATCATTGATAACATGTTAATTTTATCTTATTCATCATTCAGCGTGAGGTGGACTACATCATCGTTAACATGTTAATTTTATCTTATTCATCATTCAGCGTGGGGTGGACTACATCATCGTTAACATGTTAATTTTATCTTATTTATCATTCAGCGTAGGGTGGACTACATCATTGATAACATGTTAATTTTATCTTATTTATCATTCAGCGTGGGGTGGACTACATCATCGTTAACATGTTAATTTTATCTTATTTATCATTCAGCGTGGGGTGGACTACATCATCGTTAACATGTTAATTTTATCTTATTCATCATTCAGCGTAAGGTGGACTACATCATCGTTAACATGTTAATTTTATCTTATTCATCATTCAGAGTGGGGTGGACTACATCATCGATAACATGTTAATTTTATCTTATTCATCATTCAGCGTGAGGTGGACTACATTATCGTTAACATGTTAATTTTATCTTATTTATCATTCAGCGTGGGGTGGACTACATCATTGATAACATGTTAATTTTATCTTATTCATCATTCAGCGTGGGGTGGACTACATCATCGTTAACATGTTAATTTTATCTTATTTATCATTCAGCGTGGGGTGGACTACATCATCGTTAACATGTTAATTTTATCTTATTTATCATTCAGAGTGGGGTAGACTACATCATTGATAACATGTTAATTTTATCTTATTTATCATTCAGTGTGTGGTGAACTACATCATGGTTAACATGTTAATTTTATCTTATCAACTTAAGGCCATATTATTGGATCCTGGCTTCTTGTGTGTGAGCTTCAGAAAGATACGGGATATGATAAACACCAGGGGTTATTCCGTGAAGAGGCTGGCCGAGATGATAGGCATAACCCGTGAGAGGCACGTAAGGGTTACCCCCAGGCGCTGTTGTTCCGGTAGGAATCGAATACGTCGCATCCAAACCGTTAGTGAAGTGAGCCGGGTATACTGCTGCATAATCATAAAAGGGCGTTGTAGCAGCCGAAGATAGCGGGGAGGGCGGTGACACCATCAAACCCGCTGTTGCTTGACCAAAGGGGGAAGGAAATAAGTACTGGGTGGGAAAACTGAAATAAAGAAAACACATAAAACATAATTGGTGGATATTTTCAATGACAAATTATACAAAACTAGGTACACAGTAAAATCTAATGACAGTATAATAAACTTTTGAAAATTTTTGCAGTTGAATAAAGTGTTTGTTTTGTTTGTTTTCCAATTTCGCACAAAGCTACCCGAGGGCTATGTGCTCCAGCCATCCCTAATTTAGCAGTGTAAGATTAGAGGGAAGGTAGCTAGTCATCACCACCCACCGCCAACTCTTGGGTTACTCTTTTACCAGCGAATAGTTGGATCGACCCTAACATTATAACGCCCCAACGGCCGAAAGGGCGAGCATGTTTGGCGCGAGGGGGATGCGAACCCGCAACCCTCAGATTAGAAGTCGCACGCCTTAACACGCTTGGCCATGCCGGGCCTTTGAATAAAGTGCAAACGTCTTAAGTTACCTGAACAAACTGTGGTATTATTGAAAATATTAAGTTTATTGTATCTTACATGAACACAACTATCCGTGTTTCTAGTGAGTTTAAGAAAACGGGATTTTTAAAAACAGCTTCTAACAGCTCCACTTCGCCGTAATTAATATCACGGTGTCTTTTGGTATAGCAAGAAATTAGCTGTAAACACAATGGTTGTTTGTGCCGGAGTTCATGACGTCTGAAACTTAGTTTGGAAGACCTTATACATTCATATTCGTTCTTCAGTTTTGTACTGGCATACACACAAACGTTAGTTTGTACTTGTGTGACGTAAGCTTGGTCAGTAATATGATTTGCTCAAGATACTTAATATTTTTGTACAACTACCCAATAGTTAATTTGTCTAATAAAACATCCACAGAAGTGTTATAATATTCTTTAATAGATTGTTTAGGCAGAGTATTCGTGATGAAACTCTGTAGAATGGACGGCAACTGTCTGTTGTGGAGACACAGAGGACGATTTTTCAAAAGTCTTCCACCTTTCGTCTTCAGAAGACTTTCGAAACGTCTTCCTCTACACTCGTGCCTCCACGACAGGCAGTTGCCGTCCATTCTTCAAAGTTTCATCAGTGTTCAAGTCCCCCGCTAGTACTGCGGTATGTCTACGGAGTTACATCGCTAAAATCAGGGGTTCGATTCCCCTCGATAAACTCAGCAGATAGCCCAATGTGGCTTTCCTATAAGAACACATATATAATAGTGTTCTAATATTGTTGTAACGGTTTCTATCGTTGGGCGGGTTCTTTCTGATTATTCTGTACAAAGTTGAGTTCCCTTAACGAAAGAATAAATGTAAGGAAAGCGTTTCATTTCTTCATATTCTGTGACGTAACTAACGATAACAAAGAAATAGGCCTCGCTTCAAAATAAATAACAATTGTCTCTAACTTTCTAACATATGCCCTGTATCTAGAACTTCACTGCTTTGTTTAAACAAAAATTGGAAGTTTATGACCTAAACTAACACAAATTAAATACACATTTAACAATGTACTACAAATAACTGAGCTACGTTATCAAACTGTTAAAAATAGAGCCTGTAACAACATACATGGTTTGAAAGGACGTGTTGTGTTTTATGTTTCGAAACATGTATTTCTTATTTTTTAGATAAATATTTCACACTTAATATGAAAAATAATCCGATGTGTGAAACTTTCTTTAGAAAACCAATATGTAGATTAATATTACTTCTATATTTAAATGTGTAAATGTAGTGATCTGTGAAAACTGGAGCCAAATAACACACTTTATCAACATCAGGATACGGTTAACACCCACTAAAATTAGGGGTTCGATTCCCCTCTGGGGACTCAGCAGATATCCCATTGTGGCTTTGCAAAAGGAAAACACACACACAGGCACAACATTTCAATCGCCCGCTGGTACAGCAGTAAGTCTTCGAATTTACAACCCTACAATCAGGGGTTCGATTCCCCTCGGTAAACTCAGTAGATAGCCCAGTGTAGCTTTATCATAAGAAAACACACAAGCTGACACATTCATAAACACAAAATAATAACACTGAACAGACCAACCCCTGAATCACTCAATATTCGCTTATAGAGGTGATTGTTAGTTTTATATATTGTAAAGTAAGTAACTTAATTTTACAAACACAATCCAGTCAAACGGAAGTTACTGTTTAACATGCATCATCAAAAGTAATTGTTGTAGCCTTCTGTTTACGTAAACAACGTGGCATAGCTTTAACATAACAGACTTATAATGTATTTAAAACATCGCTTGTTTATAACCTATAAAATTTCGTCCATCGCTGCGTGAGCTTGTTTTTAAATTTCGCGTAAAGCTTCACGAGGGCTATCTGCGCTAGCCGTCCCCAATTTAGCAGTGTGAGACTAGAGGAAAGGCAGCTAGTCATCACCACCCACCGCCAACTCTTGGGCTACTCTTTTACCAACGAATAGTGGGATTGACCGTCACATCATAAAGTAAAAACAATAGAGAAGGTTAAACATAAACAAATAAAACAAAAACTATAGAGAAGATTAAACATATACAAATAAAACAGTGGAAAATATTTTTTAAAAAGTGGGAAAATAGACAAACGAAGTGAGAGACAAAAGGTAAAGGAAATGAAAGCATAATATATTACATAATGTACAACGAAACAACTGGTCATGAAAGAACAAAATCTTCAGTAATAACAAACGAAGCTACTCGAGCGCCACCTGTGTTAACCGTCTCTCATTTTGAAGTGACAGACAAGAAGGAAGGAAGTTGGTGAACTTCACCCACTGTCAACTCTTAGGCTGTTCTTTTTATCAGTAGATAGTGGGATTGACTGTAACATATAACGCCCTCATGACTAGAAGGGTGAGCAGATTTCGAACTCGTGACCCCCACTGGGGTATGTCAAGGTAAAATAAAGTTTAAAAAAATGCACTAATATATACACGTATTTGTAGGTAGGTTTACTGTTTCATTACATTCTGTTTACATGTGAAAGTCGAATTTTCGATTTTTATCTTAGTTTCATTTCAATCGACTGATATTTTCACATAAAATATCTTCAGTGTCAGAGGAATGTGTGTTTTTCTTATAACAAAGCCACCTCGGGCTATCTGCTGTGCCCACCGAGGGGAATCGAACCCCTGATTTTAGTGTTGTAAATCCGTAGACTTACCGCTGTACTAGCGGGTGGCAGTATCAGAGGAAACACAAGAAACTTGCAGTAAATAAATTCAGCGAAACAGGTGAAGTAAAACGAGCACAGGCCCGGCACGGCCACGTGGGTTACGGCACTCAACTCGTCATCTGAGTGTCGCGGGTTCGAATCCCAGTCGCACCAAACATGCTCGCCCTTTCAGCCGTGGGGGCGTTATAATGTGACGGTCAATCCCACTATTCGTTGGTAAAAGAGTAGTCCAAGAGTTGGCGGTGGGTGATGATGACTAGCTACCTTCCCTCTAGTCTTATACTGCTAAATTAAAGACGGGTAGCGCAGATAGCCCTCGAGTAGCTTTGTGCGAAATTCAAAAACAAAACAAAACAAAACGAGCACAGCAATCATTTTTAAAATGCCTGAAATTAGATACATAAGTTAAATCAAAATAATGTTCGAGTTTTTGTCTGGAATTTTGAACTTAAATAAATCGTGTAGTTTCGTTACGTCTCTTTATGCACCCAAGGACATGAAACAGATACGATTTATTCTTCACACTGTAACAGTTGATGATTGACCAGTTTGTTAATATAAATAGTAGACCCTCAAACACTTCTGTGTTGTCGTATTGAAGCTGGATCAATGAGTGCTGGAACTAGGCGAAAAGCTTCGTCGGAAGTAGGTATAACTAATATGATGTGGATTAGGATTCAGACAGGCCTTGGCCTGAAGTTTTCTACCAGGCTCATCAAGATCGTGACTAAAAAACAACAAAAAATTGGACCTCATAAAGGGCCCTGTTTGAGCCCGAGGTCTGAGATTACAGGTCGAATCCATCCACCCTTTTAAATGTTTAAATAGTAACACACACATATGTATGAGTGTGGATTGCGCGTTCTCATTGAAATAAGTTTATAACATGCGTTAGACAGTAGAGGGAAGGAAATATTTCGAGAAGCCCCCCGCCCCCACTAGTACAGTGGTAAGTCTACGGATTTACAACGCTACAATCAGTGTTCGATTCCCCTCGGTGGGCTCAGCAGATAGCCCGATGTGGCTTTGCTCTAGAAAAACACAAATAAACAAACACGATTTCGAGAATTATAAGGAACTCGGGGTATATAGAGAAAAAGCGAATATTTAGTACTGGTTGTTTATATACGTTTTAGTTGAGTACTTTGAATAAAATGTGATTTGGAAAAAGTACTGACAGAGATGAATAAAACCCTACAACCCGAACGCTTCCGAAAGGTGGACCTTCCTTCTTCAGGGGCAGATTGGTAATCTGTTTTGTCCCTGAAAAATAAAGGTCCATCTTTCGGAAGCGCTAGGGTTATAGGGTTTTTATTGATCTCTATCAATATTATTTTAACCTACATGTTTTTCTAACATCAACACTATAAGAAATATAGTCAACATTGTTCTAAACGTTCTTAAGTAGCGGGGAACTTGCGCCTTTTTTACGAGATCTGAACAAAAATGACGTCACAATAATATCGCCTGATTACAAAACTGTACTGTTAGTTTGTGGGAAAACAAACAATTGTGGAACATATTGACTTTACCAACAGGCCGGTTCTGTTACCTTAGAACTCTGGATTCAACTTTAGTGTCAACATTCTTTTAAAATTTGGTAATCTAATAACAAGATGCACGCGCACGCAGCTCGCGACACTGTTACATTCCAGGTTGAGATAACTGTCACCAAAATAGACGCTAGCCAGTCGCCAGCAGAAGGAAAACAAAAAGTAGGAAGTAGTTTAGCACGAGTGTTAGCAGTACGTGGCGACTGAAACAAAGCTTTAGGAAGACTCACCTAGAGGGCGTTAGTTACCACTTAAGTACAAGAATAAAGTGTATTTTTCAACTAAACCTCCCGGGAGTAAATTACTTACATAGTGGTGTATACCCTCGTGAAACAACATTTTATGCCCTGAATTAGAGCTATTTAAGGCACTATGCCGCAAATAATTATCTAGATCTGCGACGGTTTAACGTCTGGAAACATTTACATATTCTACAATAATTCCTGTATGCTAAATCCGAAACCAAAACCCATTTTTTCTCCATCACGTACCTATTTTTCACAAAACACGATATGTACTTTTACATTTTCATTGAAATAGTGTCATATTTTGTTACGATTAAAATGTTGACAACCACTGGCTATAGATTTCTCTAGACCAATCACGACGTGAGTCTTGCCGATCGTTCTAGAACCCACAAGAAACACACCTATAGTATATAAACGGTTAACATACCTGATGACGTGTCATTTATAGAAAATATTTGTGCGTGAACTCTGCCATTAAACTTTTCTTTTCAATATTATTCATTCGTCACTATGGCAACAAAAGGTTGGGTAAATGGCCCACACATATTCCGTTATAGTTGTGGTAAATTTTGGTTAGGCCTCAGGTTAGAAAACTGAGTTCGGATGGACAGTGCGAGAGGACAATGAGAAAAATTAAAAAAAGAACAATGGATTGTTTTTATAGTTGTTATTTACAAATATTTAGGAAACAACATGGACCCAAATTACGAAAATACTGTCAATTATGCTTGATAACCTCAAACAGTTGGGCTGTAATATGAGCTTGGAAGTTCATTTCTTACATTCATATTTACCTGAATATCACGTGATATGAGCATTTCATATGAAAAGTACTGGTGGCTATATCATATGGACACTTCATATAAACCGTCCTGATGTTTAAACTATTAAAGCGTGTTCAACAAAAGAGAAGTACACATACATACAAATAGCCAGTTTTAATAACAAACTGTGTATTACTGACAGTTCGTAACCATGGAAACAGTAACAAAGAACGAGCATCTCATTAATTCAACTTCTGGTTTTCTCGACTCAAATCGCACGTTAACACAAATAAATTGGTTTGCATAGTTTCAATTCTATTGAACTGGATGTATTTGAACAGTTGTTAGTATTTTCTACCTTTGAAACCCATATCAGAATTTGAAAAAAATAAATAATTGTAACATGTTTATACGCCACATAGCGGACGTTGTTGTAACTAGTTTATTAATTCATATTTCTACCATTCTGGTGAGGCCGAACTTGGGCCAACAGTTTGTGTGTTGAACTGTAGATATGCGGTTCAGTGGTTCGCGTCCCGTTATTACAAAACAAAAAACACCCTTCACAGTCTGCGGCCATCAATGTGTTAGAAGAATAACACTCAAATTCCACTATTTGATCTTAGAAAAATATTCAAAAGTTGGCTACCTAGGTTTTAGTCTATCATTTCAAACTAAGAGCTGACTATAAACACAGATAATACTCGTTTAGTTTTACATGAAATTCAACAAAAACAAACTATTATGGTATGGTTGAGTTTCTCTCAGTTCTATGACACATCAAATCAGCATATGTGTCAAGATTTATACATACATATGTTTATTACGGATTAATCTCATGGATTAATAGTAAATGTACTGATAACCCTTTGGTGGTTTGTGACTATAGCAAATGTATTGATAACCCTTGGATGATTTGTGACTGTAGTAAATGTATTGATAACCCTTGGATGGTTTGTGACTGTAGTAAATGTATTGATAACCCTTGGATGGTTTGTGACTATAGTAAATGTACTGATAACCCTTTGGTGGTTTGTGACTATAGTAAATGTATTGATAACCCTTGGATGGTTTGTGACTGTAGTAAATGTATTGATAACCCTTGGATGGTTTGTGACTATAGTAAATGTATTGATAACCCTTTGGTGGTTTGTAACTATAGCAAATATATTGATAACCCTTTGGTGGTTTGTGACTATAGTAAATGTATTGATAACCCTTGGATGGTTTGTAACTATAGTAAATGTATTGATAACCCTTGGATGGTTTGTGACTATAGTAAATATATTGATAACCCTTGGATGGTTTGTGACTATAGTAAATGTATTGATAACCCTTTGGTGGTTTGTAACTCTAGTAAATGTATTGATAACCCTTGGATGGTTTGTAACTATAGTAAATGTATTGATAACCCTTGGATGGTTTGTGACTGTAGTAAATGTATTGATAACCCTTGGATGGTTTGTGACTATAGTAAATGTATTGATAACCCTTGGATGGTTTGTAACAATAGTAAATGTATTGATAACCCTTGGATGGTTTGTAACTATAGTAAATGTATTGATAACCCTTGGATGGTTTGTAACTATAGTAAATGTATTGATAACCTTTGGATGGTTTGTAACTATAGTAAATGTATTGATAACCCTTGGATGGTTTGTGACTGTAGTAAATGTATTGATAACCCTTGGATCGTTTGTGACTGTAGTAAATGTATTGATAACCCTTGGATGGTTTGTGACTATAGTAAATGTACTGATAACCCTTTGGTGGTTTGTGACTATAGTAAATGTATTGATAACCCTTGGATGGTTTGTGACTGTAGTAAATGTATTGATAACCCTTGGATGGTTTGTGACTATAGTAAATGTATTGATAACCCTTTGGTGGTTTGTGACTATAGCAAATGTATTGATAACCCTTTGGTGGTTTGTGACTATAGCAAATGTATTGATAACCCTTTGGTGGTTTGTGACTATAGTAAATGTATTGATAACCCTTGGATGGTTTGTAACTATAGTAAATGTATTGATAACCCTTGGATGGTTTGTGACTATAGTAAATATATTGATAACCCTTGGATGGTTTGTGACTATAGTAAATGTATTGATAACCCTTTGGTGGTTTGTAACTCTAGTAAATGTATTGATAACCCTTGGATGGTTTGTAACTATAGTAAATGTATTGATAACCCTTGGATGGTTTGTGACTGTAGTAAATGTATTGATAACCCTTGGATGGTTTGTGACTATAGTAAATGTATTGATAACCCTTGGATGGTTTGTAACAATAGTAAATGTATTGATAACCCTTGGATGGTTTGTAACTATAGTAAATGTATTGATAACCCTTGGATGGTTTGTAACTATAGTAAATGTATTGATAACCTTTGGATGGTTTGTAACTATAGTAAATGTATTGATAACCCTTGGATGGTTTGTGACTATAGTAAATGTATTGATAACCTTTGGATGGTTTGTAACTGTAGTAAATGTATTGATAACCCTTGGATGGTTTGTGACTATAGTAAATGTACTGATAACCCTTGGATGGTTTGTGACTATAGTAAATGTATTGATAACCCTTGGATGGTTTGTGACTGTAGTAAATGTATTGACAACCCTTGGATGGTTTGTAACTATAGTAAATGTATTGATAACCTTTGGATGGTTTGTAACTATAGTAAATGTATTGATAACCTTTGGATGGTTTGTAACTCTAGTAAATGTATTGATAACCCTTTGGTGGTTTGTAACTCTAGTAAATGTATTGATAACCCTTGGATGGTTTGTAACTATAGTAAATGTATTGATAACCCTTGGATGGTTTGTGACTGTATCAAATGTATTCAGATCTCTGAGCTTGTTGTCACTGTGGTAAATGTATTCAGTGTGTCTTTTGACAGTTGATAAGAAAGCTTTAACTGCATATGTGTAAGAACTAACAAAAGGGCACCGTCTTAGAAAACACCATAAGACTGTTCTCGATCTCAGATAATCCTTTATTCTGGCCATGCACAATAAAAGAGTTAACCATCTTGTTGATTGTCAGTTGAAATGTGATGATCTGGACTTACTGATTGTCAGTTGAAGTGTGATGATCTGGACTTACTGATTGCCAGTTAAAATGTGATGATCTGAACTTGTTGATTGTCAGTTGAAATGTGATGATCTGGACTTACTGATTGTCAGTTGAAATGTGATGATCTGGACTTACTGATTGTCAGTTGAAATGTCATGATCAGGACTTGTTGATTGTCAGTTGAAATGTGATGATCTGGACTTACTGATTGTCAGTTGAAATGTGATGATCTGGACTTGTTGATTGTCAGTTGAAATGTGATGATCTTACTGATTGTCAGTTGAAATGTCATGATCTGGACTGACCAATGGCACCTACATTTATTAGGATGATTACATAAAAAGATTCATTGACAAGAACCTCGACTATGAAAACTTGCGAGGCCCAAAATGTTGGCGTTTCATAAGAAGAAGTATATGAAACGTGTCGGTAAAAGAAAAAGAACGATATGATTTGTAGGACAGAAAAAATAGGCTACTCCAGAAACCGGCAAAAGTAAGAACATTAAATAGTTTTGTTTTACCTGAAGTAATAAGAAATACAAAACTTGTGACATCTTTTACAGAAAAGTTACGTGGATTAGTTTCTAATGTCTTTTGGAGAGACAAGGAAACCTATCTCCACTTAACGTTTCCATTAGTTTCTAATCAAGAATGTAGCACTGCACTGTTTCTTTGCTTTACAAGATGATTGACAAAGTTCAAGGTTCTAATGAAAACACGGTTTAAATCACTTAAATACAATATTCCTCTAACAGCAGTTGTTTTATTTTCTGATTTATTATATCACATAAGCAATGAGGCATGTGGTATTCATTAAGAATTACTTCAAGTCTTCCACTTTACTTTAGAGTCGAAGACATCACAAGTTGTTAATTTTGTGTATCAATCAGATTGCTGCACTAAGAAAGCATTCATAACTGCAAGTAAGTTTTAGAGTGATGCCATAGTTATTTTGGCTTGATCTCAACATGTGGGTTAGATATGACAAGTGTTCATGTTATTGGTCACCGTATATAGCCAGAAAAAGAACTGGATGTTTCAAAGGTTATTGTACTGAAAAGCATCCATTGTATTTTAAATTACACCTCTTCCATCACAGAGATTCAATTTTGTTTTAATACTTCAAGTATTTTTACTTGGTGATGTATAATTTTAAGGACTTGACAACATATACAAGTATCTTGAGGCCAATCATATATTTTGTTACAAGAAACAGTTAAGGGAAGAGCCTTAAAACTAATCAAATCATTTGTTACAAGAAACAGCTATGGGGAGAGTCTTGAGGACAATCAAATCAATTGTTACAAGAAACAGCTGTGGGGAGAGTCTTGAGGACAATCAAATCAATTGTTACAAGAAACAACTATGGGGAGAGTCTTGAGGACAATCAAATCAATTGTTACAAGAAACAGCTATGGGGAGAGTCTTGAGGACAATCAAATCAATTGTTACAAGAAACAACTATGGGGAGAGTCTTAAGGACAATCAAATCAATTGTTACAAGAATCAACTATGGGGAGAGTCTTAAGGACAATGAAATCAATTGTTACAAGAAACAACTATGGGGAGAGTCTTGAGGACAATCAAATCAATTGTTACAAGAAACAGCTATGGGGAGTCTTGAGGACAATCAAATCAATTGTTACAAGAAACAACTATGGGGAGAGTCTTAAGGACAATCAAATCAATTGTTACAAGAAACAGCTATGGGGGGAGTCTTGAGAACAATCAAATCAATTGTTACAAGAAACAGCTATGGGGAGAGTCTTGAGGACAATCAACTCAATTGTTACAAGAAACAATTATGGGGAGAGTCTTGAGGACAATCAAATCAATTGTTACAAGAAACAGCTATGGGGAGAGTCTTAAGGACAATCAAATCAATTGTTACAAGAAACAGCTATGGGGAGAGTCTTGAGGACAATCAAATCAATTGTTACAAGAAACAGCTATGGGGAGAGTCTTGAGGACAATCAAATCAATTGTTACAAGAAACAGCTATGGGGAGAGTCTTGAGGACAATCAAATCAATTGTTACAAGAAACAGCTATGGGGAGAGTCTTGAGGACAATCAAATCAATTGTTACAAGAAACAGCTATGGGGAGAGTCTTAAGGACAATCAAATCAATTGTTACAAGAAACAGCTATGGGGAGAGTCTTGAGGACAATCAAATCAATTGTTACGAGAAACAACTATGGGGAGAGTCTTGAGGACAATCAAATTAATTGTTACAAGAAATAAAGAAAATTAAATATTTTGTTACAGAAACAGCTCGACAGGGGGCGTTCTAAAGGAAATCAAATACTTGTCCTTATGAAAGTCCTAAAGAATCACATGTTCATCCATGATAGTTAAATTCAAGTGCATCAAATGTTGAGGGACTTTTCATGTATTTCGTTAAACAATTATTTTGATAAGAGAATCATTTAAGATTTTTTTTCCAGCAGCAAAAACTGAAGACAAGAAATATTTATTTGACTCAGGGGTAAAATTTGTGACGAGAGAAGTTATCGTGGGTAATCAATACATTTTTATGTTGGTGATGGTCTAATATAAAGAAGGATTTCCAGTTGCTTAAACTGGTACCTGGTGACACCATAAAGTTGTTGAAACATTGTACCTTTGTAATAGTTTCTTTCAAGTTACCTCGAAACTTTAGTTTATAAAATATAAGTTCCACCTCATCAAATTTGAATTAACCATAATAACGAATAATTTCATCAGAGCTATTCATTATAACACATGTTTTACCATTTTGAATAAATGATTCAGTTAATCCACGTTTACAGCCCTAAGCTACTTTGCTCTATAAAGTTAAAGTACCTACAACCTTCTAACTCAGCGAGAATTGTGTATATATCGACAAATGTGACAACAGAACTGAAACTTCAGAGTATTTTCAAATACAAATAAAACTGTTTAGAGATGCTATCATCAAAAACCTGGCGGATGAGGCCCTCAACTAGGAAGTTCAAGACCTCAAGACCAAGATGAGGCCCTCAACTGGGAAGTTCAAGACCTCAAGACCAAGGTGAGGCCCTCAACTGGGAAGTTCAAGACCTCAAGACCAAGGTGAGGCCCTCAACTGGGAAGTTCAAGACCTCAAGACCAAGATGAGGCCCTCAACTAGGAAGTTCAAGACCTCAAGACCAAGATGAGGCCCTCAACTGGGAAGTTCAAAACCTCAAAACCAAGATGAGGCCCTCAACTGGGAAGTTCAAGACCTCAAGACCAAAATAAGGCCCTCAACTAGGATGTTCAAGACATCAAGACCAAGGTAAGACCCTCAACTGGGAAGTTCAAGACCTGAAGACCAAGATGAGGCCCTCAACTAGGAAGTTCAAGACCTCAAGACCAAGATGAGGCCATCAACTAGGAAGTTCAAGACCTCAAGACCAAGATGAGGCCCTCAACTGGGAAGTTCAAAACCTCAAGACCAAGATGAGGCCCTCAACTAGGAAGTTCAAGACCTCAAGACCAAGATGAAACCCTCAACTGGGAAGTTCAAGATCTCAAGACCAAGATGAGGCCCTCAACTAGGAAGTTCAAGACCTCAAGACCAAGATAAGGCCCTCAACTAGGATGTTCAAGACATCAAGACCAAGGTAAGACCCTCAACTGGGAAGTTCAAGACCTGAAGACCAAGATGAGGCCCTCAACTAGGAAGTTCAAGACCTCAAGACCAAGATGAGGCCATCAACTGGGAAGTTCAAGACCTCAAGACCCAACATTTACACAGTTTTTTAAAATTGAAGCCAGACAATACCAATATTTTATTTTATATTAAATATGGTTTCAGAACGAATGTTTACCAAAGTTGTTTTGTTTTTATCATTTATCTACCTATAATATTAATGATAAAATCACAAAATTCAATGTCGTTCTGACATCAGTGGTTTATTTCATTAGGATTTTTAATTATATGTTAATCAAAGCGATTGGACGTTTCTAAATTTGTATAACATGCACTCATCTTCCAGAAGAACGTTTGGGAGAAACGTTATGACGACTGTTTACATAATATAACCAACGTTTACCTAGCCCTATTCTGTAATATAATCAACCTGTATAGTGTTAGATCAAATGAGAAAATTTGGCTAAATGAACACCAGTACTCGAATAGTTGAATTTGACCGGCACTCTTATGGCCCAATAGTGCGAAATTCAATTATGTGTCAAAGTAACGCGAACCATGAATTCTTGGATTCAGAGTCCGGTACGGTAACCACTGGTCCACGGCCGTTCCTTAAGATTAGCTATTTTCACTATTCCGTGAACGGTACATTTCGTAAGCCCACCGGTACTTCAGTTACTATTATTCAAGTCCAATCTACTCTTTAAGGCAAAACCATGTTTTAAATCATTGTAATGACATGTATAAATCTCTCGGTTCGATTGATATATTCGAGTTTTCTATGCACCAGCAACTTGTGTGTACTCAGCTGATTGTATTGTAACAATATCGTATAGAAAATAATAGTTTTATAAAACCATTGTTTCCAATGAAGACGATTTTCCTTCGTAGAGAGAGTTTCGGTAATTTTCAACCTAAATAAACATTGTTGGGTAAATACATTATACAGACAGCATGTTCATAAATAAAACAATTTCTCATAACATATTGGAAAGGACAGATAATTTATGTAAAGACATACATCCCTCGTTTTTATTTAACTGGCATCGCAAATTACGAGTCTTTTATTGTAAACGTTCTGTAAATAACTAATTGGGTCGGAACGAAAATTGTTCAACTACAACAAACAGCTAAATAAATGTTCGCTTGTATAACTCGCGTATAAACAACAAACATACAAACAAAACAAGCTGACTTAAAGAATGAATCAGTGAATTTGAATAACCTGGTTAGAACATCTACTGTACGCGAACGAAAAGAATAAAAAAGACAGTTTAGAGGTTTTGTTTTTATTTGAATTTCGCGCAAAGCTACACGAGGACTATGTGCGCTAGTCGTCCCTAATTTAGCAGTGAAAGACAACAGGGAAGGCAGCTAGTCATCTCCACCCATCGCCAACTCTTGGGCTATTCTTTTACCAACGAAGAGTGGGATTGACCGTCACATTATAACGCCCCCACGGCTGAAAGGGCGAGTATGTTTTGGCGCGACGGGTATTCGAACCCGCGACTTCCGGAGTGCGAGTCGAGCGCCCTAACCGCCTGGCCTTGCCAGGCCCAAATTCGACAGAGAAGAGAATGAACGCACGTGACTACAAGAACTGTAACACGTTGGAGACGTTCCAGGTCTTTTTAATACAACGTGGTCTCAACCTCTTTAGTTTCATTTTAAAATAAAAACATAGTTACGATCAGATAACACTTTATCTTCTGCTGTTCGTCTAAACAGTGTCTTACTTATGTATCCACCTTTACCTGATTTTCTTAAATACGTGTCTAACAACCAATAACTTTCTCCATCTTTTGTTTGTTCCTTTTTGTCTCTTGTTTTATCCAATAAAAGAAAACATATATTTTAGTGCCAAAGTACTATTGGTTTGTGTTGAAAACATTAATTACAACAGACAGTTGGTTAAACCTACACTAAAAGTCTGAATCATGTAATGTGTGATCGATCAGTTAGATCTCAGTATAAATGACATAAAACATTATAATGTAGCTTTTCTGTAAACACGACGACACATTTCCAGACTATAAAAGCAATCTGTGCACAAAAAATACAATAAACCAGCAACATCTCCACCAATTTTTTATAGAATAATAAAAATTAACTAGATGGGTGTGTGTTGTTATAACAAAGCTACATCGGGCTACCTGATGCGTCTATCGATGGGAATCGAACCTTAATTTTATCATTGTAAATCAAAATACTTACCGCTGTCCTACCGTCGGACATGAAGTAGATAAGAATCATGTAGTGATTAAAGAAATATTCACATTACTAGATGTCTAAAAATATTATATATTTTATAACTTTGTAAAATTCATTAAATTACAATCAACCAGTAAATAATATTTGTGTAATCAACCGATAAACAGTATTTGTGTATTCAACCAGTAAACAATATTTGTGTATTCAACCAGTATACAATATTTGTGTAATCAACCAGTAAACAATATTTGTGTAATCAACCAGTAAACAGTATTTGTGTATTCAACCAGTAAACAATATTTGTGTAATCAACCGGTAAACAATATTTGTGTACTCAACCGGTAAACAATATTTGTGTAATCAACCGGTAAATAATATTTGTGTAATCAACCGGTAAACAATATTTGTGTACTCAACTGGTAAACAATATTTGTGTAATCAACCAGTAAACAATATTTGTGTAATAAACAAGTAAACAATATTTGTGTATTCAACCAGTAAACAATATTTGTGTAATCAACCAGTAAACAATATTTGTGTAATAAACAAGTAAACAATATTTGTGTATTCAACCAGTAAACAATATTTGTGTGATCAACCGGTAAACAATATTTGTGTAATCAACCGGTAAACAA
This sequence comes from Tachypleus tridentatus, assembly GCF_004210375.1. Classification (NCBI taxonomy): domain Eukaryota; kingdom Metazoa; phylum Arthropoda; class Merostomata; order Xiphosura; family Limulidae; genus Tachypleus; species Tachypleus tridentatus. The sequence goes on along the minus strand of NC_134827.1, from coordinate 38,878,144 downwards.
TATTTGTGTACTCAACTGGTAAACAATATTTGTGTAATCAACCAGTAAACAATATTTGTGTAATAAACAAGTAAACAATATTTGTGTATTCAACCAGTAAACAATATTTGTGTAATCAACCAGTAAACAATATTTGTGTAATAAACAAGTAAACAATATTTGTGTATTCAACCAGTAAACAATATTTGTGTAATCAACCAGTAAACAATATTTGTGTAATCAACCGGTAAACAATATTTGTGTAATCAACCGGTAAACAATATTTGTGTAATCAACCAGTAAACAATATTTGTGTAATCAACCAGTAAACAGTATTTGTGTATTCAACCAGTAAACAGTATTTGTGTATTCAACCAGTATACAATATTTGTGTAATCAACCAGTAAACAGTATTTGTGTATTCAACCAGTAAACAATATTTGTGTATTCAACCAGTAAACAATATTTGTGTATTCAACCAGTAAACAATATTTGTGTATTCAACCAGTAAACAATATTTGTGTATTCAACCAGTAAACAATATTTGTGTAATCAACCAGTAAACAATATTTGTGTATTCAACCAGTATACAATATTTGTGTATTCAACCAGTAAACAATATTTGTGTAATCAACCAGTATACAATATTTGTGTAATCAACCAGTAAACAATATTTGTGTAATCAACCAGTAAACAGTATTTGTGTATTCAACCAGTAAACAGTATTTGTGTATTCAACCAGTAAACAATATTTGTGTATTCAACCAGTATACAATATTTGTGTAATCAACCAGTAAACAATATTTGTGTAATCAACCAGTAAACAGTATTTGTGTATTCAACCAGTAAACAATATTTGTGTAATCAACCGGTAAACAATATTTGTGTAATCAACCGGTAAATAATATTTGTGTAATCAACCGGTAAACAATATTTGTGTACTCAACTGGTAAACAATATTTGTGTAATCAACCAGTAAACAATATTTGTGTAATAAACAAGTAAACAATATTTGTGTAATCAACCAGTAAACAATATTTGTGTAATAAACAAGTAAACAATATTTGTGTATTCAACCAGTAAACAATATTTGTGTAATCAACCAGTAAACAATATTTGTGTAATCAACCAGTAAACAATATTTGTGTAATCAACCAGTAAACAATTTGTGTACTCAACCGGTAAACAATATTTGTGTAATCAACCGGTAAACAATATTTGTGTAATCAACCGGTAAACAATATTTGTGTACTCAACTGGTAAACAATATTTGTGTAATCAACCAGTAAACAATATTTGTGTAATAAACAAGTAAACAATATTTGTGTATTCAACCAGTAAACAATATTTGTGTAATCAACCAGTAAACAATATTTGTGTAATAAACAAGTAAACAATATTTGTGTAATCAACCAGTAAACAATATTTGTGTAATAAACAAGTAAACAATATTTATATAACAATATTAAATAAGCGTCTGTTGAGTAAACACTTATAGGCACGCTAAACAGTTTTCACAGAAATATGAAAAGTGCCCCTGTTGGCAAGTCTGAGGGCTAACAGTTTTCTTTTTTATAATCCTATTTAGAAGAGCAACAATATCCCACTGTTTAGCTCTCGGCTTGAGAACAAAGATTCAAAGTTGGATGGTTAAGACTGTTTCTCTCTGTATTTAAACCTAAAAAAAAATAATCCTTCTGAGCAGCACCGTCTGGTGGCGATTTCAGCGTCATTCGACATTAAAAATCAGGGTTTGATAACATAAGATAGACACAACACAGGTAGCTCTATATTTATTTTAGTTTTGTCCTTAAAAGAAAAACAACTTACCTCAGTTGACCTGGGAGTAGTGTGGGGTAACCAGGCCTGATGGGCACAGAGAAGTCTACATAAAGATGGAACAAACCAGTCAGGATTATATGAAACCACTTTCATAATTGGTGTAGAAAAACGAAGTACTTCAAACAATTTATATTCCTTATCTAATACAATGCTCTGCAACAGTAATTTATACAATTAGTTTATCTATCTTACTTATCTTCCCATTATAAACAATATATGTATGTTTCAGAAGTCAACACAGAATGGTTGAGATTTGGAAGATGCTCTTTATATCAGTTTCCAGGCTGAAGAAGTAATGGTTGAGGTATTACTATTATATCAGTAATAACACTAGGTAACACAATTTTTACTTTTTCTTGTTTCTGGACAGAAAGTGTTATTTCCCAATTCCTTATGCCTAAAGTAAATGGAAAAGACCTATTTCTCTCTTCAAACTTTGCTTTTGTGACCTGGGAGTGTATAACAAAAACATGATGGGAGACTATATTAGGGGGCTCATACGTGAAAGTGATTTACATTATAGTCACAAATCTCGAAAAACTACTCACTTCTAAACATTTTTGTATAACTTTAGTATAAATACATGTAAATCTTGATTCATATGTTGTTTCATTCAGACCTTATGTAAATGAAAATGTGCAAATTTGCCTGTTTTTACATATAAAATAGGTTAATTTCTAAATTTCATTATCCAGATCACAAAAGCAAAGTTTGAAGGGAATAATGGCCATTTTCTGTACTTTTACAACATAAGTAATTAAGAAATAACACATACTATCCAGAAACAAAATTTGTGTTACATAGAGTAACCAGAGCTGTCGTAACACCCAATGTAAAGAAGACAGAACAATATAAAAGAACTGGAGGGAAGAGGAAGGGAAGGGTGAGGGAGGTATATCTTTGTTTCGGTGAATTACTAAAGACAAATATTATGTTTTATTTGAAGACAGAACAATATAAAATAACTGGAGGGAAGAGGAAGGGAAGGGTGAGGGAGGTATATCTTTGTTTCAGTGAATTACTAAAGACATATTATGTTTTATTCAGAAAACAGAACAATATAAAATAACTGGAGGGAAGAGGAAGGGAAGGGTGAGGGAGGTATATCTTTGTTTCAGTGAATTACTAAAGACAAATATTATGTTTTATTCAGAAGACAGAACAATATAAAATAACTGGAGGGAAGAGGAAGGGAAGGGTGAGGGAGGTATATCTTTGTTTCGGTGAATTACTAAAGACAAATATTATGTTTTATTCAGAAGACAGAACAATATAAAATAACTGGAGGGAAGAGGAAGGGAAGGGTGAGGGAGGTATATCTTTGTTTTGGTGAATTACTAAAGACAAATATTATGTTTTATTCAGAAGACAGAACAATATAAAATAACTGGAGGGAAGAGGAAGGGAAGGGTGAGGGAGGTATATCTTTGTTTCAGTGAATTACTAAAGACAAATATTATGTTTTATTCAGAAGACAGAACAATATAAAATAACTGGAGGGAAGAGGAAGGGAAGGGTGAGGGAGGTATATCTTTGTTTCGGTGAATTACTAAAGACAAATATTATGTTTTATTTGAAGACAGAACAATATAAAATAACTGGAGGGAAGAGGAAGGGAAGGGTGAGGGAGGTATATCTTTGTTTCGGTGAATTACTAAAGACAAATATTATGTTTTATTCAGAAGACAGAACAATATAAAATAACTGGAGGGAAGGGAGAGGGAAGTATATCTTTGTTTCAGTGAATTACTAAAGACAAATATTATGTTTTATTCAGAAGAGAGAGAACAATATAAAATAACTGGAGGGAAGAGGAAGGGAAGGGTGAGGGAGGTATATCTTTGTTTCAGTGAATTACTAAAGACAAATATTATGTTTTATTCAGAAGACAGAACAATATAAGGTCACTGAAGAGAATATTTCGTTGTTCGAGAAATAAAACATGACACTTACAAGTAAAGAGACTGAAAGAAATACAGAATAAAGAAAAATATCCAAGTGTTAAATGTTACTACACAAAAGTAGAGTCTGACATTAACAATGAAGAATACTGAGAACAAGTGTAGTCTGACACTAACAATGAATGATACTGAGAACAAGTGTAGTCTGACATTAACAATGAAGAATACTGAGAACAAGTGTAGTCTGACACTAACAATGAATGATACTGAGAACAAGTGTAGTCTGACATTAACAATGAAGAATACTGAGAACAAGTGTAGTCTGACACTAACAATGAATGATACTGAGAACAAGTGTAGTCTGACATTAACAATGAAGAATACTGAGAACAAGTGTAGTCTGACATTAACAATGAAAGATACTGAGAACAAGTGTAGTCTGACATTAACAATGAAAGATACTGAGAACAAGTGTAGTCTGACATAAACAATGAGGAATACTGAGAACAAGTGTAGTCTGACATTAACAATGAAAGATACTGAGAACAAGTGTAGTCTGACATTAACAATGAGGAATACTGAGAACAAGTGTAGTCTGACACTAACAATGAGGAATACTGAGAACAAGTGTAGTTTAACATTAACAATGAGGAATACTGAGAACAAGTGTAGTATGACATTAACAATGAGGAATACTGAGAACAAGTGTAGTCTGACATTAACAATGAGGAATACTGAGAACAAGTGTAGTCTTACACTAACAATGAGGAATACTGAGAACAAGTGTAGTCTTACACTAACAATGAGGAATACTGAGAACAAGTGTAGTCTTACACTAACAATGAGGAATACTGAGAACAAGTGTAGTATGACATTAACAATGAGGAATACTGAGAACAAGTGTAGTCTTACACTAACAATGAGGAATACTGAGAACAAGTGTAGTATGACATTAACAATGAGGAATACTGAGAACAAGTGTAGTCTGACATTAACAATGAGGAATATTGAGAACAAGTGTAGTCTGACATTAACAATGAAAGATACTGAGAACAAGTGTAGTCTGACATTAACAATGAAAGATACTGAGAACAAGTGTAGTCTGACATTAACAGTGAGGAATACTGAGAACAAGTGTAGTCTGACATTAACAATGAAAGATACTGAGAACAAGTGTAGTCTGACATTAACAATGAGGAATACTGAGAACAAGTGTAGTCTGACATTAACAATGAAAGATACTGAGAACAAGTGTAGTCTGACATTAACAATGAAAGATACTGAGAACAAGTGTAGTCTGACATTAACAGTGAGGAATACTGAGAACAAGTGTAGTCTGACACTAACAATGAGGAATACTGAGAACAAGTGTACATTAACAATGAAAGATACTGAGAACAAGTGTAGTCTGACATTAACAATGAGGAATACTGAGAACAAGTGTGGTCTGACATAAACACTGAACAATACTAAAACATGTAGAGTCTCATATGAGCATCCACAGGTGTTTAAAATTTATAAGGCGATATGAAAACTAAAATACACAAGTGAAAGTGTCTAACTTGATCTGAATAAAGATATAAATTAACCAGTAAAGGCAGTTTGTTATGAACAGTACAAGAAATCACGTAATAAGTGGATCAGAACATAAACCATGAACTAGTGCTGTCTAACATTAAAATATGTAAACACAGCATCTACGAAACTTTCAGGCTTAGCATTTATTCACCATTCGTTAGGCTTCCTCGCGGTTTAGCCCCTAGGTACGCGAGATTCACATTGGCCTTTCTTCCATCAATGATTGGATTGGCATCTCTTACAGCCCGTTCAGCTGACTTCCGGTCAGCCATGGTCACCTGTGACAGGACAAAACCATAAAGTTTTTAGATTAATTTAAACAACTACGAACAGTTGCTAAAATTGTGGGATTAAGGTAGTCTGTATTAACTTTACTATTATAAACAGTAGTTAAAATGGTAGGCTTAAGGTAGCCTGTATTAAGTTTACTATTATAAACAGTTGTTAAAATGGTAGGCTTAAGGCAGTCTGCATTAACTTTACTATTATAAACAGTTGTTAAATGGTAGGCTTAAGGTAGCATGTATTAATTTTACTATTATAAACAGTAGTTAAAATGGTAGGATTAATGTAGCATGTATTAAGTTTACTATTATAAACAGTAGTTAAAATGGTAGGCTTAAGGTAGCATGTACTAACTTTACTATTATAAACAGTAGTTAAAATGGTAGGCTTAAGGTAGCATGTATTAATTTTACTATTATAAACAGTAGTTAAAATGGTAGGATTAATGTAGCATGTATTAAGTTTACTATTATAAACAGTAGTTAAAATGGTAGGCTTAAGGTAGCATGTACTAACTTTACTATTATAAACAGTAGTTAAAATGGTAGGCTTAAGGTAGCATGTATTAAGTTTACTATTATAAACAGTAGTTAAAATGGTAGGATTAAGGTAGCATGTATTAAGTTTACTATTATAAACAGTAGTTAAAATTGTAGGCTTAAGGTAGCCTGTAGTAAGTTTACTATTATAAACAGTGGTTAAAATGGTAGGATTAAGGCAGTAATGAAGCTAGTAGAACATAAACATATAAACATTACTGGCTACATGTGAAAAGCTATGAAACGTAAGTCTCACAAAGTTGCACGTAAGTTTATTAAAGTCAAGCTTGTAATGTAGAAATTCACCATACAAGTTTCTGTTTGTGATATTTATTTTCTAACTAACAATATCGTCTGTATTTCAATTAATAACACTAATTTTGTATACAACGAAAGGAAAACGACTATCTGAAAAAAGAATTTTCTTCTACAACTTAGAAGCAAAATAGAATTCACAATTTTTTTTATATGGCACGAAAGTTATATGACAGGCAAGGTTCCAAGAGGGTGTTCAGAGAAAACCTTTTTTTCTGTTTTTACACGCGGTGTTGAGAACGAGACTGTTGATTTTTCTCAGATTTAGGAATGGCGTGTTACTTAGTGGACAAAGACGTTCAGTGAAGCCTAATAGGTCTTTATTATAAGTGTTAAAAACTGTTGTGTCTCAGCACTGAGCTTTTAACAAGTCGATAACTTTTTGTAGTTGAGTGTTTAGGTTTCCCAACACCAATGACCAGATTGTCACCACTAGTAATTAGGATTATTTTCTGTGATGGGATAATCACCTAGACAACCGAAGATTATAGTGTTTCACGCTGTTCGACTAGCAACAGACTTATACCCTACACTCGCTTCGCTTCCAGCAGAAAAATAACAAAGTGATCGAAACAATATCAGTGTAAACGTAGGCTTAACTACAACTAATTTGTCATGGGGAGGGTGGCGTTTATGAAATCCTCAAAATGTATGCATGAGTTTCGTTCCATAAGACTTTCTGTGAATAAAGATCTTTAATAGCATATATTTAAATTTCTGTTGTTTTTATTATGTTTAAAGAAACAACAAAATTTAACATTTGGAAATGATCAGGAACTTGGAGAATTACTTCAGTGTTTTTTCTTTGTTGTAAAGACTATCTGCGCTCTTCTCGTAGTAGGTATCGATAGCAAATTTTTAGGGTTAGAAGCCCTCGAAATTACAGTTAAAGTACCGGAGAGTTGGGGTGGATTTAATATCGCTAGAAGTCTGACGAGCAGTAGAATTAAAATCCAACGGTTTAATTTAAATTCACAATCAGTCAAGACATTTATACAGCAGTCTTGTTTTTGTTGGCGTTCTAAACCTTCACCTGCGCACGTGTGGATTGTGTTACACACAATACGTGTGTGCATGCGCTATACACAGAACTCTTTTGTTTGTTTTTGAATTTCGCACAAAGCTACTCGAGGGCTATCTGTGATAACCGTCCCTAATTTAATAGTGTAAGACTAGAGGAAAGGCAGCTAGTCATCACCACCCACCGTCAACTCTTAGGCTACTCTTTTACCAACGAATAGTGGCATTGACCGTCACATTATAACGCCCCCACGGCTGAAAGGGCGAGCATGTTTGGCGCTATGGGGATGCAAACCCGCGACCCTCAGATTACGAGTCACATGTCTTAACACGCTTGGCCATGCCGGGCCTACACAGAACTCTCGTAAAATCTTTAGCTAAAGAAACGTTACAACATAAATTCCGGTACGGATTTTTGAGTTTTGAGAGATACCTAAGATTTATGTGAAAAACCTGCTACATCAATGCAAACAGGTGTTACAGGTAGTATCATAGTAGCTTAGACTGACATGGAGTGTAGCTTTATAATCTCTTACAATAATATTCAGTGTAATTTTATAACCGTTTAGAATATTCAGTATAGGTTTATAGCTGTCCAGAATACTGTTCCTTATAGTGCTATAACTCCTTGGAATACTATTTTGTGAAACGTCTTACTGCCAAAGTCGAAAACATGATGGGAGACTATGTTTGAGGTTTGATAGGTGAAAGTGATTTACATTACAGTCGCAAATCTCGAAAAACTACTCACTTCTAAACATTTTTGTATAACTTTAGTATAAATACATGTAAATCTTGATTCATATGTTGTTTTATTCAGACCTTATGTAAATGAAAATGTACAAATTTGCCCGTTTTTACATATAAAATAGGTTAATTTGTAAATTTCATTATCCAGGTACAATACTGTACAATACGAAACCAGTTCAAGTTTGGTTTACAATACTGTACTATACGAAACCAGTTCAAGTTTGGTTTACAATACTGTAGTACAAGAAACTACACATTTTTTTTTCTGTTATTTTTACAATTATGAATATGAAATTATTAAATATTTCTTTAAGGTCTAACTAATTGAAATAAGTAAAGGTTTGATTTATATTTAAATCGATTATACTGCAATATCTGTAACAATAACGATGTAGAACATTAGTGATTGTATTGAAGGTAAAATCAATATAAAATATTTTATTGATTCTGTGACTCCAATGGTTGCCTACTTTAGCCCCGCCTATTATCACCTGATAACCAATCAGTGAACTAAGCGCGCCAGAAATTGTCACCATCTCTAGTTGTCTAAACACTTAACTAGTAACAATCCAGCAGACCGTCTACATATACTTTACAATCCATTTGATGGATCGTTATTAATGCTGGGACTATTTAAGGTTCCACGAATATAGTAAGAGTTGGACATAATTTGATTGTAATTTTAGTTTATCTACACGCATCTATCTCGTGTGAAAACAAAATAAACGTGTTTCCATTTGTTTCTAACATCCCAAATATCCTCAAAGCTAAAATTACAAATACCTTGAGTTGAAAAAAACAACAAAAAACACGTTAATTGTGAACAGAAAGCAGTTTACTGACACAAAAAGAATCATTTTTATGAGCTACAATGTGGATTATTGTAAATATCCGTCATGACGAGAAACCCACTTGAAATAAAAATGTATCTCAGAACGACTGGTATGGGTATTAACAGTTTTACTGATAAGCAGAGAACAACGTTTCGACCTTCCTAGGTCATCTTGAGGTTAAGAAAGAGAGAGTTTGCAAATATCCATTGTCGGTTCAAATAACTGAAACTACCTACATATAAATGGCCTAAGTATAGGGAATCCAGTGTCACCAGTTCTAGCCAACATTTTTATGACATAGATTGAATCTCAAGCGATCAGTTCAGCCTTACACCCACCATTATACAGGTATGTTGATGATACAAATGCTGGATTCCTATTTACAGAACACACAGTCTTTCAACCACGTTATCTCGATACAACCCAACATTAAGTTCACCTGTGAACAGGAAAAAAATAACCAAATATCATTTCTTAACCTCAAGATCACTAGAACTGATACACAATTCAAAACAGAAATCCACAGAAAAATAACCCATACTGGACGATACATTTCCTGGGACTCAGCACATGAAACAAAACAAAAACTGAACATATTAAGAAACCAAATAAACAGACACAAAACTATGTTCACCTGATAAAATTAACAATCAAATCAACAAAATAAAACAACACTTCATCAACATCAACAAATCTCCTAAAAAAACCGTGAAAAACATTATACACACACCTAGACCAACAACAAACAAACAATAAATCCCAAGATACAACAAACCACAAAACTTTATACTGTTGTATACCATATGTTCCCGACATCAGTGGAAACATAACCAACATTTGGAAAAAAAAACTTACAATAAAACACAACATTCCGGTAAACACCAAATTTATTCAAAAACCAGGCACAAAACTAAGGTCTATAATATGTAAAAACTACACTGACAAACACCACACCAACATTATTTATAGAATACAATGTGATAACTGTCACGACTTCTATATTGGAGAAACAAGTAGAAAAATGGAAACCAGATTCAAAGAACATAAAAAGTCACCTTCACACGTTTTTCAAGACTGTAAATCAAATAAACACAACATAACCATAGAAAACTCCCAGACACTAACTAGAGAAACAGATATAAACAAACGCAAAATCAAAGAAGCCCAACTTATACAGCAACTAAAACCAATATACCTATATCAATTCATAATATAACATTTAACTGCAACGCCCCATACAATCCCGTAACCGTTTATACTCTCATCTCTAACATATGTGTCCGGCAACGGTCACTTGCAAACTCTCTCTTTCTTAACCTGAAGATGACCTAGGAAGGTCGAAACGTTGTTCTCTGCTTATCAATAGAAGTTAATACTCATACTAACCGTTCTGAGATATATTAGGCCATCTTGTTTTTTAACCTAAAAATGACATAAGAAGGTCAAAACGTTGTTCTGTACTTTATTTTAATTAATGTTTTAATATCCATACCAGCCGTTGTAATAATATACTGTTACAATATCTTAGTGTGTATAGATGAATAAATCGAGAATGACTCAATAAGGTCCTATTTTGTATAGTTCAATACATCGAGTATGACTCTTACAATGTTCTAGTATGTATAGTTAATACATTAAGTATGACTCTTATAAAGTTCTAGTATGTATACTTATTCACGTCGAGTGTGACTCGTACAATGTTCCATTATGTGTTATTAAATACGTCGATAATATTCTAGTATGTATAGCTAACTACATCGAGTATGATTCTTATAACGTTCTAGTAAGTATAGTTAAATACGTCAAGTATGATTCTTATAATGTTCTAGTATGTATAGTTAAATACGTCTAGTATGATTCCTATAATGTTCTAGTAAGTATAATTAAATACGTCTAGTATGATTCTTATAATGTTCTAGTATGTATAGTTAAATACGTCTAGTATGATTCTTATAATGTTCTAGTATGTATAATTAAATACGTCTTGTATGATTCCTATAATGTTCTAGTATGTATAGTTAAATACGTCTAGTATGATTCTTATAATGTTATAGTATGTATAGTTAAATACTTCTAGTATGATTCTTATAATGTTCTAGTATGTATAGTTAAATACGTCTAGTATGATTCCTATAATGTTCTAGTATATACAGTTAAATACGTCTAGTATGATTCTTATAATGTTATAGTATGTATAGTTAAATACGTCTAGTATGATTCTTATAATGTTATAGTATGTATAGTTAAATACGTCTAGTATGATTCTTATAATATTCTAGTATGTATAATTAAATACGTTTAGTATGATTCCTATAACGTTCTAGTATATATAATTAAATACGTCTTGTATGATTCTTATAACGTTCTAGTATGTATAGTTAAATACGTCTAGTATGATTCTTATAATGTTCTAGTATGTATAGTTAAATACGTCTAGTATGATTCTTATAATGTTCTAGTATGTATAATGAAATACGTCTAGTATGATTCTTATAATGTTCTAGTATGTATAATTAAATACGTCAAGTATCATTCCTATAATGTTCTAGTATGTATAGTTAAATACGTCTAGTATGATTCTTATAATGTTCTAGTATATATAGTTAAATACGTCTAGTATGATTCTTATAATGTTCTAGTATGTATAATTAAATAGTCTAGTATGATTCTTATAATGTTCTAGTATGTATAATTAAATACGTCTAGTATGATTCTTATAATGTTCTAGTATGTATAGCTAAATACGTCTAGTATGATTCTTATAATGTTCTAGTATGTATAGCTAAATACGTCTAGTGTGATTCTTATAACGTTCTAGTATGTATAGTTAAATACGTCTAGTATGATTCCTATAATGTTCTAGTATGTACAGTTAAATACGTCTAGTATGATTCCTATAATGTTCTAGTATGTATAATTAAATACGTCTAGTATGATTCTTATAATGTTCTGGTATGTATAATTAAATACGTCTAGTATGATTCTTATAATGTTCTAGTGTGTACAGTTAAATACGTCAAGTATGATTCTTATAATGTTCTAGTATGTATAGTTAAATACGTCAAGTATGATTCTTATAATGTTCTAGTATGTATAGTTAAATAGTCTAGTATGATTCTTATAACGTTCTAGTATGTATAATTAAATACGTCTAGTATGATTCTTATAATGTTCTAGTATGTATAGCTAAATACGTCTAGTATGATTCTTATAATGTTCTAGTATGTATAGCTAAATACGTCTAGTGTGATTCTTATAATGTTCTAGTATGTATAGCTAAATACGTCTAGTGTGATTCTTATAATGTTCTAGTATGTATAGCTAAATACGTCTAGTGTGATTCTTATAACGTTCTAGTATGTATAGTTAAATACGTCTAGTGTGATTCTTATAACGTTCTAGTATGTATAGTTAAATGCGTCTAGTATGATTCCTATAATGTTCTAGTATGTACAGTTAAATACGTCTAGTATGATTCCTATAATGTTCTAGTATGTATAGTTAAATACGTCTTGTATGATTCTTATAATGTTCTAGTATGTATAATTAAATACGTCTAGTATGATTCTTATAATGTTCTGGTATGTATAATTAAATACGTCTAGTATGATTCTTATAATGTTCTAGTATGTACAGTTAAATACGTCAAGTATGATTCTTATAATGTTCTAGTATGTATAATTAAATACGTCAAGTATGATTCTTATAATGTTCTAGTATGTATAGTTAAATACGTCTAGTATGATTCCTATAATGTTCTAGCATGTATAGTTAAATATGTCAAGTATGATTCCTATAATGTTCTAGTATGTATAGTTAAATACGTCAAGTATGATTCTTATAATGTTCTAGTATGTATAATTAAATACGTCAACTATGATTCTTATAATGTTCTAGTATGTATAATTAAATATGTCAAGTATGATTCTTATAATGTTCTAGAATGTATAGTTAAATACGTCTAGTATGATTCTTATAATGTTCTAGTATGTATAGTTAAATACGTCAAGTATGATTCTTATAATGTTCTAGTATGTATAATTAAATATGTCAAGTATGATTCTTATAATGTTCTAGAATGTATAGTTAAATACGTCTAGTATGATTCTTATAATGTTCTAGTATGTACAGTTAAATACGTCAAGTATGATTCTTATAATGTTCTAGTATGTATAATTAAATATGTCAAGTATGATTCTTATAATGTTCTAGAATGTATAGTTAAATACGTCTAGTATGATTCTTATAATGTTCTAGTATGTGTAGTTAAATACGTCAAGTATGATTCTTATAATGTTCTAGTATGTATAGTTAAATACGTCTAGTATGATTCTTATAATGTTCTAGTATGTACAGTTAAATACGTCTTGTATGATTCTTATAATGTTCTAGTATGTATAGTTAAATATGTCAAGTATGATTCCTATAATGTTCTAGTATGTATAGTTAAATACGTCTAGTATGATTCTTATAATGTTCTAGAATGTATAGTTAAATACGTCTAGTATGATTCTTATAATGTTCTAGTATGTACAGTTAAATACGTCAAGTATGATTCTTATAATGTTCTAGTATGTATAATTAAATATGTCAAGTATGATTCTTATAATGTTCTAAAATGTATAGTTAAATACGTCTAGTATGATTCTTATAATGTTCTAGTATGTGTAGTTAAATACGTCAAGTATGATTCTTATAATGTTCTAGTATGTATAGTTAAATACGTCTTGTATGATTCTTATAATGTTCTAGTATGTATAGTTAAATATGTCAAGTATGATTCCTATAATGTTCTAGTATGTATAGTTAAATACGTCTAGTATGATTCTTATAATGTTCTAGTATGTATAGTTAAATATGTCAAGTATGATTCCTATAATGTTCTAGTATGTATAATTAAATATGTCAAGTATGATTCCTATAATGTTCTAGTATGTACAGTTAAATACGTCTAGTATGATTCTTATAATGTTCTAGTATTTACAGTTAAATACGTCTAGTATGATTCTTATAATGTTCTAGTATGTATAGTTAAATACGTCTAGTATGATTCTTATAATGTTCTAGTATGTACAGTTAAATACGTCTTGTACGATTCTTATAATGTTCTAGTATGTATAGTTAAATACGTCTAGTATGATTCTTATAATGTTCTAGTATGTACAGTTAAATACGTCTAGTATGATTCTTATAATGTTCTAGTATGTATAGTGAAATACGTCTAGTATGATTCTTATAATGTTCTAGTATGTATAGTTAAATACGTCTAGTATGATTCTTATAATGTTCTAGAATGTATAGTTAAATACGTCTAGTATGATTCTTATAATGTTCTAGTATGTATAATTAAATACGTCTTGTATGATTCCTGTAATGTTCTAGTATGTATAGTTAAATACGTCTAGTATGATTCTTATAATGTTCTAGTATGTATAGTTAAATACGTCTAGTATGATTCTTATAATGTTCTAGTATGTATAGTTAAATACGTCTAGTATGATTATTATAATGTTCTAGTATGTATAGTTAAATACGTCTAGTATGATTCCTATAATATTCTAGTATGTACCGTTAAATACGTCTAGTATGATTCCTATAATGTTCTAGTATGTATAGTTAAATACGTCTTGTATGATTCTTATAACGTTCTAGTATGTATAGTTAAATACGTCTAGTATGATTCTTATAATGTTCTAGTATGTATAGTTAAATACGTCTAGTATGATTCTTATAATGTTCTAGTATGTATAGTTAAATACGTCTAGTATGATTCCTATAATGTTCTAGTAGGTATAATTAAATATGTCAAGTATGATTCTTATAATGTTCTAGTATGTATAGTTAAATACGTCAAGTATGATTCTAATGATGTTCTAGTATGTATAGTTAAATACGTCAAGTATGATTCTTATAATGTTCTAGTATGTATAGTTAAATACGTCAAGTATGATTCTTATAATGTTCTAGTATTTATAGTTAAATACGTCAAGTATGATTCTTATAATGTTCTAGTATGTATAGTTAAATACGTCTAGTATGATTCTTATAATGTTCTAGTATGTATAGTGAAATACGTCTTGTATGATTCTTATAATGTTCTAGTATGTATAGTTAAATACGTCAAGTATGATTCTTATAATGTTCTAGTATGTATAATTAAATACGTCTAGTATGATTCCTATAATGTTCTAGTGTGTATAGTTAAACACGTTGATTATGATTCTTTTAATGTTCTAGTATGTATAATTAAATACGTCAAGTATGATACTTATAATGTTCTAGTATGTGTAGTTAAATACGTTTAGTATGATTCTTATAATGTTCTAGTATGTATAGTTAACTTCACGTCTTGTATAATTCTATAATGTTCTAGTATGTGTAGTTAAATACGTCCAGTATGGATCTTTTAATGTTTTAGTATGTATAGTCAAGTATGACACTTGTAAAGGTCTAGTATGTGTTGTTAAATACGTTGAGTATGACTGTTATAATGTTTTATTATGTATAGCTAAATACGTCGAGTATGACTGTTATGTTTTATTATGCATAGCTAAATACGTCGAGTGTGACTGTTATAATGTTTTATTATGTATAGCTAAATACGTCGAGTGTGACTGTTATAATGTTTTATTATGTATTGCTAAATACGTCGAGTGTGACTGTTATAATGTTTTATTATGTATAGCTAAATACGTCGAGTGTGACTGTTATAATGTTTTATTATGTATTGCTAAATACGTCGAATATGACTGTTATAATGTTTTATTATGTATAGCTAAATACGTCGAGTATGATTGTTATAAGGTTTTATTATGTATTGCTAAATACGTCGATTATGACTGTTATAATGCTTTATTATGCTTGGCTAAATACGTCGAGTGTAACTGTTATAGTGTTTTATTATGCATAGCTAAATACGTCGAGTGTGACTGTTATAATGTTTTATTATGTATTGCTAAATACGTCGATTATAACTGTTATAATGTTTTGTTATGTATTGCTAAATACGTCGAGTATGACTGTTATAATGTTTTATTATGCATAGCTAAATACGTCGATTGTGACTGTTATAATGTTTTATTATGCATAGCTAAATACGTCGAGTGTGACTGTTATAATGTTTTATTATGCATAGCTAAATACGTCGAGTATGACTGTTATAATGTTTTATTATGTATTGCTAAATACGTCGAGTATGACTGTTATAATGTTTTATTATGTATAGCTAAATATGTCGAGTGTGACTGTTATAATGTTTTATTATGTATAGCTAAATACGTCGAGTGTGACTGTTATAATGTTTTATTATGTATTGCTAAATACGTCGAGTGTGACTGTTATAATGTTTTATTATGTATTGCTAAATACGTCGAGTGTGACTGTTATAATGTTTTATTATGTATAGCTAAATCACGCCGAGTGTGACTGTTATAATGTTTTATTATGTATAGCTAAATACGTCGAAAGTATGACTGTTATAATGTTTTATTATGTATTGCTAAATACGTCGAGTGTGACTGTTATAATGTTTTATTATGTATAGCTAAATACGTCGAGTGTGACTGTTATAATGTTTTATTATGTATTGCTAAATACGTCGAGTGTGACTGTTATAATGTTTTATTATGTATAGCTAAATACGTCGAGTGTGACTGTTATAATGTTTTATTATGCATAGCTAAGTACGTCGAGTGTGACTGTTATAATGTTTTATTATGCATAACTAAATACGTCGAGTGTGACTGTTATAATGTTTTATTATGTATTGCTAAATACGTCGAGTATGACTGTTATAATGTTTTATTATGTATAGCTAAATACGTCGAGTATGACTGTTATAATGTTTTATTATGCATAGCTAAATACGTCGATTGTGACTGTTATAATGTTTTATTATGCATAGCTAAATACGTCGAGTGTGACTGTTATAATGTTTTATTATGCATTGCTAAATACGTCGAGTATGACTGTTATAATGTTTTATTATGTATTGCTAAATACGTCGAGTGTGACTGTTATAATGTTTTATTATGTATAGCTAAATATGTCGAGTATGACTGTTATAATGTTTTATTATGTATAGCTAAATACGTCGAGTGTGACTGTTATAATGTTTTATTATGTATTGCTAAAACACGCCGAGTGTGACTGTTATAATGTTTTATTATGTATAGCTAAATACGTCAAGTATGACTGTTATAATGTTTTATTATGTATAGCTAAATACGTCGAGTGTGACTGTTATAATGTTTTATTATGTATAGCTAAATACGTCGAGTGTGACTGTTATAATGTTTTATTATGTGTAGTTAAATATGTCGAGTATGACTGTTATTATGTTTTATTATGTATTGCTAAATACGTCGAGTGTGACTGTTATAATGTTTTATTATGCATAGCTAAATACGTCGAGTGTGACTGTTATAATGTTTTATTATGCATAGCTCAATACGTCGAGTATGACTGTTATAATGTTTTATTATGCATAGCTCAATACGTCGAGTATGACTGTTATAATGTTTTATTATGTATTGCTAAATACGTCGAGTGTGACTGTTATAATGTTTTATTATGTATAGCTAAATATGTCGAGTGTGACTGTTATAATGTTTTATTATGTATTGCTAAATACGTCGAGTGTGACTGTTATAATGTTTTATTATGTATAGCTAAATACGTCGAGTGTGACTGTTATAATGTTTTATTATGTATAGCTAAATACGTCGAGTGTGACTGTTATAATGTTTTATTATGTATTGCTAAATACGTCGAGTCTGACTGTTATAATGTTTTATTATGTATTGCTAAATACGTCGAGTGTGACTGTTATAATGTTTTATTATGTATAGCTAAATACATCGAGTGTGACTGTTATAATGTTTTATTATGTATTGCTAAATACGTCGAGTGTGACTGTTATAATGTTTTATTATGTATAGCTAAGTACGTCGAGTGTGACTGTTATAATGTTTTATTATGTGTAATTAAATATGTCGAGTATGACTGTTATAATGTTTTATTATGTATTGCTAAATACGTCGAGTGTGACTGTTATAATGTTTTATTATGTATAGCTAAATACGTCGAGTGTGACTGTTATAATGTTTTATTATATATAGCTAAATACGTCGAGTATGACTGTTATGTTTTATTATGTATTGCTAAACACGCCGAGTGTGACTGTTATAATGTTTTATTATGTTTAGCTAAATACGCCGAAAGTGTGACTGTTATAATGTTTCATTATGTATTGCTAAATCGCCGAGTGTGACTGTTATAATGTTTTATTATGTATAGCTAAATATGTAGAGTATGACTGTTATAATGTTTTATTATGTGTAGTTAAATATGTCGAGTATGACTGTTATAATGTTTTATTATGTCTAGCTAAGTACGTCGAGTGTGACTGTTATAATGTTTTATTATGTGTAGTTAAATATGTCTAGTATGTCTGTTACAATGTTTTATTATGTATAGCTAAATACGTCGAGTGTGACTGTTATAATGTTTTATTATGCATAGCTAAAATGCGTCGAAAGTGTGACTGTTATAATGTTTTATTATGCATAGCTAAACACGCCGAGTGTGACTGTTATAATGTTTTATTATGTATAGCTAAATACGCCGAGTGTGACTGTTATAATGTTTTATTATGCATAGCTAAGTACGACGAGTGTGACTGTTATAATGTTTTATTATGCATAGCTAAATACGTCGATTGTGACTGTTATAATGTTTTATTATGCATAGCTAAATACGTCGAGTATGACTGTTATAATGTTTTATTATGTATAGCTAAATATGTCGAGTATGACTGTTATAATGTTTTATTATGTATAGCCTAAATCGTCGAGTGTGACTGTTATAATGTTTTATTATGTATTGCTAAATACGTCGAGTGTGACTGTTATAATGTTTTATTATGTATAGCTAAATATGTCAAGTATGACTGTTATAATGTTTTATTATGTATAGCTAAATACGTCGAGTGTGACTGTTATAATGTTTTATTATGTATAGCTAAATACGTCGAGTGTGACTGTTATAATGTTTTATTATGTGTAGTTAAATATGTCGAGTATGACTGTTATAATGTTTTATTATGTATTGCTAAATACGTCGAGTGTGACTGTTATAATGTTTTATTATGCATAGCTAAATACGTCGAGTGTCACTGTTATAATGTTTTATTATGCATAGCTCAATACGTCGAGTATGACTGTTATAATGTTTTATTATGCATAGCTCAATACGTCGAGTATGACTGTTATAATGTTTTATTATGTATTGCTAAATACGTCGAGTGTGACTGTTATAATGTTTTATTATGTATAGCTAAATATGTCGAGTGTGACTATTATAATGTTTTATTATGTATTGCTAAATACGTCGAGTGTGACTGTTTTTAATGTTTTATTATGTATAGCTAAATACGTCGAGTGTGACTGTTATAATGTTTTATTATGTATAGCTAAATACGTCGAGTGTGACTGTTATAATGTTTTATTATGTATTGCTAAATATGTCGAGTCTGACTGTTATAATGTTTTATTATGTATAGCTAAATACGTCGAGTGTGACTGTTATAATATTTTATTATGCATAGCTAAGTACGACGAGTGTGACTGTTATAATGTTTTATTATGCATAGCTAAATACGTCGAGTGTGACTGTTATAATGTTTTATTATGTATAGCTAAATTCGTCGAGTGTGACTGTTATAATGTTTTATTATGCATAGCTAAGTACGTCGAGTGTGACTGTTATAATGTTTTATTATGTGTAGTTAAATATGTCGAGTATGACTGTTATAATGTTTTATTATGTATTGCTAAATACGTCGAGTGTGACTGTTATAATGTTTTATTATGTATAGCTAAATACGTCGAGTGTGACTTTTATAATGTTTTATTATGTATAGCTAAATACGCCGAGTATGACTGTTATAATGTTTTATTATGTATTGCTAAACACGCCGAGTGTGACTGTTATAATGTTTTATTATGTTTAGCTAAATACGTCGAGTATGACTGTTATAATGTATTATTATGTATAGCTAAATACGTCGAGTATGACTGTTATAATGTTTTATTATGTATTGCTAAATACGTCGAGTGTGACTGTTATAATGTTTTATTATGTTTAGCTAAACACGCCGAGTGTGACTGTTATAATGTTTTATTATGTATTGCTAAATACACGCCGAGTGTGACTGTTATAATGTTTTATTATGTATAGCTAAATACGTCGAGTGTGACTGTTATAATGTTTTATTATGTATTGCTAAATACGTCGAGTGTGACTGTTATAATGTTTTATTATGTGTAGTTAAATATGTCGAGTATGACTGTTATAATGTTTTATTATGTATTGCTAAATACGTCGAGTGTGACTGTTATAATGTTTTATTATGCATAGCTAAATACGTCGAGTGTCACTGTTATAATGTTTTATTATGCATAGCTCAATACGTCGAGTATGACTGTTATAATGTTTTATTATGCATAGCTCAATACGTCGAGTATGACTGTTATAATGTTTTATTATGTATTGCTAAATACATCGAGTGTGACTGTTATAATGTTTTATTATGTATAGCTAAATATGTCGAGTGTGACTATTATAATGTTTTATTATGTATTGCTAAATACGTCGAGTGTGACTGTTTTTAATGTTTTATTATGTATAGCTAAATACGTCGAGTGTGACTGTTATAATGTTTTATTATGTATAGCTAAACACGCCGAGTGTGACTGTTATAATGTTTTATTATGTATTGCTAAATACGTCGAGTGTGACTGTTATAATGTTTTATTATGTATAGCTAAACACGCCGAGTGTGACTGTTATAATGTTTTATTATGCATAGCTAAGTACGACGAGTGTGACTGTTATAATGTTTTATTATGCATAGCTAAACACGCCGAGTGTGACTGTTATAATGTTTTATTATGTATAGCTAAATTAGTCGAGTGTGACTGTTATAATGTTTTATTATGCATAGCTAAGCACGCCGAAAGTGTGACTGTTATAATGTTTTATTATGTGTAGTTAAATATGTCGAAAGTATGACTGTTATAATGTTTTATTATGTATTGCTAAACACGCCGAGTGTGACTGTTATAATGTTTTATTATGTATAGCTAAATACGCCGAGTGTGACTGTTATAATGTTTTATTATGTATAGCTAAATACGCCGAGTATGACTGTTATAATGTTTTATTATGTATTGCTAAATCACGCCGAGTGTGACTGTTATAATGTTTTATTATGTTTAGCTAAACACATCGAAAGTATGACTGTTATAATGTATTATTATGTATAGCTAAATCGTCGAGTATGACTGTTATAATGTTTTATTATGTATTGCTAAATACATCGAGTGTGACTGTTATAATGTTTTATTATGTTTAGCTAAATACGCCGAGTGTGACTGTTATAATGTTTTATTATGTATTGCTAAATACGCCGAGTGTGACTGTTATAATGTTTTATTATGTATAGCTAAACACGGCCGAGTGTGACTGTTATAATGTTTTATTATGTATTGCTAAACACGTCGAGTGTGACTGTTATAATGTTTTATTATGTATAGCTAAAACGCCGAGTATGACTGTTATAATGTTTTATTATGCATAGCTAAGCACGCCGAAAGTGTGACTGTTATAATGTTTTATTATGCATAACCAAATACGTCGAGTGTGACTGTTATAATGTTTTATTATGTATTGCTAAATACGTCGAGTATGACTGTTATAATGTTTTATTATGTATAGCTAAATACGTCGAGTATGACTGTTATAATGTTTTATTATGCATAGCTAAATACGTCGAGTGTGACTGTTATAATGTTTTATTATTTATAGCTAAATACGTCGAGTATGACTGTTATGTTTTATTATGTATTGCTAAACACGCCGTGGTGTGACTGTTATAATGTTTTATTATGTTTAGCTAAACACGTCGAGTGAGACTGTTATAATGTTTTATTATGTATTGCTAAATACGTCGAGTGTGACTGTTATAATGTTTTATTATGTCTAGCTAAGTACGTCGAGTGTGACTGTTATAATGTTTTATTATGTGTAGTTAAATATGTCTAGTATGTCTGTTACAATGTTTTATTATGTATAGCTAAATACATCGAGTGTGACTGTTATAATGTTTTATTATGCATAGCTAAGTACGTCGAGTGTGACTGTTATAATGTTTTATTATGTATAGCTAAGTACGACGAGTGTGACTGTTATAATATTTTATTATGCATAGCTAAATACGTCGAGTGTGACTGTTATAATGTTTTATTATGCATAGCTAAGTACGACAAGTGTGACTGTTATAATATTTTATTATGCATAGCTCAATACGTCGAGTATGACTGTTATAATGTTTTATTATGTATTGCTAAATACGTCGAGTGTGACTGTTATAATGTTTTATTATGTATAGCTAAATATGTCGAGTGTGACTATTATAATGTTTTATTATGTATTGCTAAACACGCCGAAAGTGTGACTGTTTTAATGTTTTATTATGTATAGCCAAAATCGTCGAGTGTGACTGTTATAATGTTTTATTATGTATAGCTAAACACGCCGAGTGTGACTGTTATAATGTTTTATTATGTATTGCTAAACACGTCGAGTGTGACTGTTATAATGTTTTATTATGTATAGCTAAATACGCCGAGTGTGACTGTTATAATGTTTTATTATGCATAGCTAAGCACGACGAGTGTGACTGTTATAATGTTTTATTATGCATAGCTAAACACGCCGAGTGTGACTGTTATAATGTTTTATTATGTATAGCTAAATCGTCGAGTGTGACTGTTATAATGTTTTATTATGCATAGCTAAGCACGCCGAGTGTGACTGTTATAATGTTTTATTATGTGTAGTTAAATATGTCGAGTATGACTGTTATAATGTTTTATTATGTATTGCTAACACGCCGAGTGTGACTGTAATAATGTTTTATTATGTATAGCTAAATACGTCGAGTGTGACTGTTATAATGTTTTATTATGTATAGCTAAACACGCCGAGTATGACTGTTATAATGTTTTATTATGTATTGCTAAACACGCCGAGTGTGACTGTTATAATGTTTTATTATGTTTAGCTAAATCACGCCGAGTATGACTGTTATAATGTATTATTATGTATAGCTAAATAACGCCGAGTATGACTGTTATAATGTTTTATTATGTATTGCTAAATACATCGAGTGTGACTGTTATAATGTTTTATTATGTTTAGCTAAATACGTCGAGTGTGACTGTTATAATGTTTTATTATGTATTGCTAAATACGTCGAGTGTGACTGTTATAATGTTTTATTATGTATAGCTAAATACGTCGAGTATGACTGTTATAATGTTTTATTATGCATAGCTAAGCACGCCGAGTGTGACTGTTATAATGTTTTATTATGCATAACTAAATACGTCGAGTGTGACTGTTATAATGTTTTATTATGTATTGCTAAATACGTCGAGTATGACTGTTATAATGTTTTATTATGTATAGCTAAATACGTCGAGTATGACTGTTATAATGTTTTATTATGCATAGCTAAATACGTCGAGTGTGACTGTTATAATGTTTTATTATTTATAGCTAAATACGTCGAGTATGACTGTTATGTTTTATTATGTATTGCTAAATACGCCGCGGTGTGACTGTTATAATGTTTTATTATGTTTAGCTAAACACGCCGAAAGTGAGACTGTTATAATGTTTTATTATGTATTGCTAAATACGTCGAGTGTGACTGTTATAATGTTTTATTATGTATAGCTAAATATGTCGAGTATGACTGTTATAATGTTTTATTATGTGTAGTTAAATATGTCGAGTATGACTGTTATAATGTTTTATTATGTCTAGCTAAGTACGTCGAGTGTGACTGTTATAATGTTTTATTATGTGTAGTTAAATATGTCTAGTATGTCTGTTACAATGTTTTATTATGTATAGCTAAATACGTCGAGTGTGACTGTTATAATGTTTTATTATGCATAGCTAAATAACGCCGAGTGTGACTGTTATAATGTTTTATTATGTATAGCTAAGTACCGACGAGTGTGACTGTTATAATATTTTATTATGCATAGCTAAAAACACGCCGAGTGTGACTGTTATAATGTTTTATTATGCATAGCTAAGTACCGACAAGTGTGACTGTTATAATATTTTATTATGCATAGCTAAACACGTCGAGTGTGACTGTTATAATGTTTTATTATGTATAGCTAAACACGTCGAGTGTGACTGTTATAATGTTTTATTATGTATAGCTAAACACGCCGAGTGTGACTGTTATAATGTTTTATTATGTATAGCTAAGTACGTCGAGTGTGACTGTTATAATGTTTTATTATGTGTAGTTAAATATTTCGAGTATGACTGTTATAATGTTTTATTATGTATTGCTAAATACGTCGAGTGTGACTGTTATAATGTTTTATTATGTATAGCTAAATACGTCGAGTGTGACTGTTATAATGTTTTATTATTTATAGCTAAATACGTCGAGTATGACTGTTATGTTTTATTATGTATTGCTAAATACGTCGAGTGTGACTGTTATAATGTTTTATTATGTTTAGCTAAATACGTCGAGTGTGACTGTTATAATGTTTTATTATGTATTGCTAAATACGTCGAGTGTGACTGTTATAATGTTTTATTATGTATAGCTAAATATGTCGAGTATGACTGTTATAATGTTTTATTATGTGTAGTTAAATATGTCGAGTATGACTGTTATAATGTTTTATTATGTCTAGCTAAGCACGCCGAAAGTGTGACTGTTATAATGTTTTATTATGTGTAGTTAAATATGTCTAGTATGTCTGTTACAATGTTTTATTATGTATAGCTAAACACGTCGAGTGTGACTGTTATAATGTTTTATTATGCATAGCTAAGCACGCCGAGTGTGACTGTTATAATGTTTTATTATGCATAGCTAAACACGCCGAGTGTGACTGTTATAATGTTTTATTATGTATAGCTAAATACGTCGAGTGTGACTGTTATAATGTTTTATTATGCATAGCTAAATACGACGAGTGTGACTGTTATAATGTTTTATTATGCATAGCTAAACACGCCGAGTGTGACTGTTATAATGTTTTATTATGTATAGCTAAACCGCCGAGTGTGACTGTTATAATGTTTTATTATGCATAGCTAAGCACGTCGAGTGTGACTGTTATAATGTTTTATTATGTGTAGTTAAATATGTCGAGTATGACTGTTATAATGTTTTATTATGTATTGCTAAACACGTCGAGTGTGACTGTTATAATGTTTTATTATGTATAGCTAAATACGTCGAGTGTGACTGTTATAATGTTTTATTATGTATAGCTAAATACGTCGAGTGTGACTGTTATAATGTTTTATTATGTATAGCTAAATCACGCCGAGTATGACTGTTATAATGTTTTATTATGTATTGCTAAACACGTCGAGTGTGACTGTTATAATGTTTTATTATGTTTAGCTAAACACGCCGAAAGTGTGACTGTTATAATGTTTTATTATGTATAGCTAAATACGTCGAGTATGACTGTTATAATGTTTTATTATGTATTGCTAAATACGTCGAGTGTGACTGTTATAACGTTTTATTATGTTTAGCTAAATACGTCGAGTGTGACTGTTATAATGTTTTATTATGTATTGCTAAACACGCCGAGTGTGACTGTTATAATGTTTTATTATGTATAGCTAAATCACGCCGAGTGTGACTGTTATAATGTTTTATTATGTATTGCTAAATCACGCCGAGTGTGACTGTTATAATGTTTTATTATGTATAGCTAAACACGCCGAGTGTGACTGTTATAATGTTTTATTATGCATAGCTAAGTACGTCGAGTGTGACTGTTATAATGTTTTATTATGCATAACTAAATACGTCGAGTGTGACTGTTATAATGTTTTATTATGTATTGCTAAATACGTCGAGTATGACTGTTATGTTTTATTATGTATAGCTAAATACGTCGAGTATGACTGTTATAATGTTTTATTATGCATAGCTAAATACGTCGATTGTGACTGTTATAATGTTTTATTATGCATAGCTAAACACGCCGTCGAGTGTGACTGTTATAATGTTTTATTATGTATTGCTAAATACGTCGAGTATGACTGTTATAATGTTTTATTATGTATTGCTAAATACGTCGAGTGTGACTGTTATAATGTTTTATTATGTATAGCTAAATATGTCGAGTATGACTGTTATAATGTTTTATTATGTATAGCTAAATACGTCGAGTGTGACTGTTATAATGTTTTATTATGTATTGCTAAATCGTCGAGTGTGACTGTTATAATGTTTTATTATGTATAGCTAAATATGTCGAAAGTATGACTGTTATAATGTTTTATTATGTATAGCTAAACACGTCGAGTGTGACTGTTATAATGTTTTATTATGAATTGCTAAAACACGCCGAGTGTGACTGTTATAATGTTTTATTATGTATAGCTAAATATGTCAAGTATGACTGTTATAATGTTTTATTATGTATAGCTAAATACGTCGAGTGTGACTGTTATAATGTTTTATTATGTATAGCTAAATACGTCGAGTGTGACTGTTATAATGTTTTATTATGTATAGCTAAACATCGTCGAGTATGACTGTTATAATGTTTTATTATGTATTGCTAAACACGCCGAGTGTGACTGTTATAACGTTTTATTATGTTTAGCTAACACGCCGAGTGTGACTGTTATAATGTTTTATTATGTATTGCTAAACACGTCGAGTGTGACTGTTATAATGTTTTATTATGTATAGCTAAACACGTCGAGTGTGACTGTTATAATGTTTTATTATGTATTGCTAAATACGCCGAGTGTGACTGTTATAATGTTTTATTATGTATAGCTAAACACGCCGAGTGTGACTGTTATAATGTTTTATTATGCATAGCTAAGCACGCCGAGTGTGACTGTTATAATGTTTTATTATGCATAACTAAATACGTCGAGTGTGACTGTTATAATGTTTTATTATGTATTGCTAAATACGTCGAGTATGACTGTTATGTTTTATTATGTATAGCTAAATACGTCGAGTATGACTGTTATAATGTTTTATTATGCATAGCTAAATACGCCGATTGTGACTGTTATAATGTTTTATTATGCATAGCTAAACACGCCGAGTGTGACTGTTATAATGTTTTATTATGCATAGCTAAATACGTCGAGTGTGACTGTTATAATGTTTTATTATGTATTGCTAAACACGCCGAGTGTGACTGTTATAATGTTTTATTATGTATAGCTAAATATGTCGAAAGTATGACTGTTATAATGTTTTATTATGTATAGCTAAATACGTCGAGTGTGACTGTTATAATGTTTTATTATGTATTGCTAAATACGTCGAGTGTGACTGTTATAATGTTTTATTATGTATAGCTAAATATGTCAAGTATGACTGTTATAATGTTTTATTATGTATAGCTAAATACGTCGAGTGTGACTGTTATAATGTTTTATTATGTATAGCTAAATACGTCGAGTGTGACTGTTATAATGTTTTATTACGTGTAGTTAAATATGTCGAGTATGACTGTTATAATGTTTTATTATGTATTGCTAAAACACGCCGAGTGTGACTGTTATAATGTTTTATTATGCATAGCTAAATACGTCGAGTGTCACTGTTATAATGTTTTATTATGCATAGCTCAATACGTTGAGTATGACTGTTATAATGTTTTATTATGCATAGCTCAGTACATCGAGTATGACTGTTATAATGTTTTACTATGTATTGCTAAATACGTCGAGCGTGACTGTTATAATGTTTTATTATGCATAGCTCAGTACGTCGAGTATGACTGTTATAATGTTTTATTATGTATTGCTAAATACGTCGAGTGTGACTGTTATAATGTTTTATTATGTATAGCTAAATATGTCGAGTGTGACTGTTATAATGTTTTATTATGTATTGCTAAATACGTCGAGTGTGACTGTTATAATGTTTTATTATGTATAGCTAAATACGTCGAGTGTGACTGTTATAATGTTTTATTATGTATAGCTAAATACGTCGAGTGTGACTGTTATAATGTTTTATTATGTATTGCTAAATACGCCGAGTGTGACTGTTATAATGTTTTATTATGTATTGCTAAAACACGCCGAGTGTGACTGTTATAATGTTTTATTATGTATTGCTAAATACGCCGAGTGTGACTGTTATAATGTTTTATTATGTATAGCTAAATACGTCGAGTGTGACTGTTATAATGTTTTATTATGTATTGCTAAATACGTCGAGTGTGACTGTTATAATGTTTTATTATGTATAGCTAAATACGTCGAGTGTGACTGTTATAATGTTTTATTATGCATAGCTAAGCACGCCGAGTGTGACTGTTATAATGTTTTATTATGCATAACTAAATACGTCGAGTGTGACTGTTATAATGTTTTATTATGTATTGCTAAATACGTCGAGTATGACTGTTATAATGTTTTATTATGTATAGCTAAATACGTCGAGTATGACTGTTATAATGTTTTATTATGCATAGCTAAATACGTCGATTGTGACTGTTATAATGTTTTATTATGCATAGCTAAATACGTCGAGTGTGACTGTTATAATGTTTTATTATGTATAGCTAAATATGTCGAGTGTGACTGTTATAATGTTTTATTATGTATAGCTAAATTCGTCGAGTGTGACTGTTATAATGTTTTATTATGCATAGCTAAGTACGTCGAGTGTGACTGTTATAATGTTTTATTATGTGTAGTTAAATATGTCGAGTATGACTGTTATAATGTTTTATTATGTATTGCTAAATACGTCGAGTGTGACTGTTATAATGTTTTATTATGTATAGCTAAATACGTCGAGTGTGACTGTTATAATGTTTTATTATGTATAGCTAAATACGTCGAGTATGACTGTTATAATGTTTTATTATGTATTGCTAAATACGTCGAGTGTGACTGTTATAATGTTTTATTATGTTTAGCTAAATACGTCGAGTGTGACTGTTATAATGTTTTATTATGTATAGCTAACACGCCGAGTATGACTGTTATAATGTTTTATTATGTATTGCTAAATACGTCGAGTGTGACTGTTATAATGTTTTATTATGTTTAGCTAAATACGTCGAGTATGACTGTTATAATGTTTTATTATGTATTGCTAAATACGTCGAGTGTGACTGTTATAATGTTTTATTATGTATAGCTAAATACGTCGAGTGTGACTGTTATAATGTTTTATTATGTATTGCTAAATATGTCAAGTATGACTGTTATAATGTTTTATTATGTATAGCTAAATACGTCGAGTGTGACTGTTATAATGTTTTATTATGTATAGCTAAATACGTCGAGTGTGACTGTTATAATGTTTTATTATGTGTAGTTAAATATGTCGAGTATGACTGTTATAATGTTTTATTATGTATTGCTAAATACGTCGAGTGTGACTGTTATAATGTTTTATTATGCATAGCTAAATACGTCGAGTGTCACTGTTATAATGTTTTATTATGCATAGCTCAATACGTCGAGTATGACTGTTATAATGTTTTATTATGCATAGCTCAATACGTCGAGTATGACTGTTATAATGTTTTATTATGTATTGCTAAATACGTCGAGTGTGACTGTTATAATGTTTTATTATGTATAGCTAAATATGTCGAGTGTGACTGTTATAATGTTTTATTATGTATTGCTAAATACGTCGAGTGTGACTGTTATAATGTTTTATTATGTATAGCTAAATATCGCCGAAGTGTGACTGTTATAATGTTTTATTATGTATAGCTAAACACGTCGAGTGTGACTGTTATAATGTTTTATTATGTATTGCTAAATACGTCGAGTCTGACTGTTATAATGTTTTATTATGTATTGCTAAATACGTCGAGTGTGACTGTTATAATGTTTTATTATGTATAGCTAAATACGTCGAGTGTGACTGTTATAATGTTTTATTATGTATTGCTAAATACGTCGAGTGTGACTGTTATAATGTTTTATTATGTATAGCTAAATACGTCGAGTGTGACTGTTATAATGTTTTATTATGTGTAGTTAAATATGTCGAGTATGACTGTTATAATGTTTTATTATGTATAGCTAAGTACGTCGAGTGTGACTGTTATAATGTTTTATTATGTATATCTAAATACGTCGAGTGTGACTGTTATAATGTTTTATTATTTATAGCTAAATACGTCGAGTATGACTGTTATGTTTTATTATGTATTGCTAAATACGTCGAGTGTGACTGTTATAATGTTTTATTATGTTTAGCTAAATACGTCGAGTGTGACTGTTATAATGTTTTATTATGTATTGCTAAATACGTCGAGTGTGACTGTTATAATGTTTTATTATGTATAGCTAAATACGTCGAGTGTGACTGTTATAATGTTTTATTATGTATAGCTAAATACGTCGAGTGTGACTGTTATAATGTTTTATTATGTATAGCTAAATATGTCGAGTATGACTGTTATAATGTTTTATTATGTGTAGTTAAATATGTCGAGTATGACTGTTATAATGTTTTATTATGTCTAGCTAAGTACGTCGAGTGTGACTGTTATAATGTTTTATTATGTGTAGTTAAATATGTCTAGTATGTCTGTTACAATGTTTTATTATGTATAGCTAAATACGTCGAGTGTGACTGTTATAATGTTTTATTATGCATAGCTAAATACGTCGAGTGTGACTGTTATAATGTTTTATTATGTATAGCTAAATACGTCGAGTGTGACTGTTATAATGTTTTATTATGCATAGCTAAGTACGACGAGTGTGACTGTTATAATATTTTATTATGCATAGCTAAATACGTCGAGTGTGACTGTTATAATGTTTTATTATGCATAGCTAAGTACGACGAGTGTGACTGTTATAATATTTTATTATGCATAGCTAAATACGTCGAGTGTGACTGTTATAATGTTTTATTATGTATAGCTAAATACATCGAGTGTGACTGTTATAATGTTTTATTATGTATAGCTAAATACGTCGAGTGTGACTGTTATAATGTTTTATTATGCATAGCTAAGTACGACGAGTGTGACTGTTATAATATTTTATTATGCATAGCTAAATACGTCGAGTGTGACTGTTATAATGTTTTATTATGCATAGCTAAATACGACGAGTGTGACTGTTATAATATTTTATTATGCATAGCTAAATACGTCGAGTGTGACTGTTATAATGTTTTATTATGTATAGCTAAATACATCGAGTGTGACTGTTATAATGTTTTATTATGTATAGCTAAATACGTCGAGTGTGACTGTTATAATGTTTTATTATGCATAGCTAAGTACGACGAGTGTGACTGTTATAATATTTTATTATGCATAGCTAAATACGTCGAGTGTGACTGTTATAATGTTTTATTATGCATAGCTAAGTACGACGAGTGTGACTGTTATAATATTTTATTATGCATAGCTAAATACGTCGAGTGTGACTGTTATAATGTTTTATTATGTATAGCTGAATTCGTCGAGTATGACTGTTATAATGTTTTATTATGCATAGCTAAGTACGTCGAGTGTGACTGTTATAAAGTTTTATTATGTGTAGTTAAATATGTCGAGTATGACAGTTATAATGTTTTATTATGTATTGCTAAATATGTCGAGTGTGACTGTTATAATGTTTTATTATGTATAGCTAAATACGTCGAGTGTGACTGTTATAATGTTTTATTATGTATAGCTAAATACGTCGAGTATGACTGTTATAATGTTTTATTATGTATTGCTAAATACGTCGAGTGTGACTGTTATAATGTTTTATTATGTTTAGCTAAATACGTCGAGTGTGACTGTTATAATGTTTTATTATGTATAGCTAAATACGTCGAGTATGACTGTTATAATGTTTTATTATGTATTGCTAAATACGTCGAGTGTGACTGTTATAATGTTTTATTATGTTTAGCTAAATACGTCGAGTGTGACTGTTATAATGTTTTATTATGTATAGCTAAATACGTCGAGTATGACTGTTATAATGTTTTATTATGTATTGCTAAATACGTCGAGTGTGACTGTTATAATGTTTTATTATGTTTAGCTAAATACGTCGAGTGTGACTGTTATAATGTTTTATTATGTATTGCTAAATACGTCGAGTGTGACTGTTATAATGTTTTATTATGTATAGCTAAATATGTCGAGTATGACTATTATAATGTTTTATTATGTGTAGTTAAATATGTCGAGTATGACTGTTATAATGTTTTATTATGTCTAGCTAAGTACGTCGAGTATGACTGTTATAATGTTTTATTATGTTTAGCTAAATACGTCGAGTGTGACTGTTATAATGTTTTATTATGTATTGCTAAATACGTCGAGTGTGACTGTTATAATGTTTTATTATGTATAGCTAAATTCGTCGAGTGTGACTGTTATAATGTTTTATTATGCATAGCTAAATACGTCGAGTGTGACTGTTATAATGTTTTATTATGTATAGCTAAATACGTCGAGTGTGACTGTTATAATGTTTTATTATGCATAGCTAAGTACGTCGAGTGTGACTGTTATAATGTTTTATTATGCATAGCTAAATACGTCGAGTGTGACTGTTATAATGTTTTATTATGTATTGCTAAATACGTCGAGTGTGACTGTTATAATGTTTTATTATGCATAGCTAAGTACGGCGAGTGTGACTGTTATAATGTTTTATTATGTATAGCTAAGTACGTCGAGTGTGACTGTTATAATGTTTTATTATGTGTAGTTAAATATGTCGAGTATGACTGTTATAATGTTTTATTATGTATAGCTAAATACGTCGAGTATGACTGTTATAATGTTTTATTATGTGTAGTTAAATACGTCAAGTAAGACCCTTATAATGTTTTAGTATGTGTAGTTAAATACGTCGAGTATGACTGTTGTAATATCCTAGTATGATTCTTATAATGTCCTTGTATGAATAGTTAATTTCTTCGTGTACGGCTAGGTCAACTTCAAGTCATGACAATACCAAACTTTGGGTGAAGTACGTCTACCTATTTGTTCCATTATTTGTTCTAAAAACCAGCTTTATGTAAATACAAAATTGTTGTTATCAGTCTGCCTAGCAGGGCTTAGTCTAGTAATCGTTGTACAGGCGTTCTTCACATATGTACCATACATATTAGGCCAATACCGGTGTGGTAACTACCCAACATCAAGTTGGGCTGTCTGTCCATCTGTGCACGCATTTCTTCCTAAACGAGTCGATCAATCCAGACCAAACTGGATAAGCTTGGTTGTTCAAAACTAAACATAACTCATATTATAGTTTCACATATATTGGAAAATGTAAATTTTGTTCAGAATAAACTAGTATATCATTGCTGGAGAAACTCTTGTAAATAGTTGAGATTGAATAAAACTTACACAAAAAATTATAAATACATTTCTCATTACTTTCGCTTGTTTCTCATGATAATCAAAAGACACGACAATAAAACATTTAGCAACTGTAATGCATAAGCGCTTAAGCCTGAATTACACAAGTATTTCACGTCATTAGGATATTCTTTACGTAGAATATAGTTTTCTGTGGAACCAATACTCAAGATTATTATTATATTTCATGCATTAAGTGTATGCAGTTCAGGTAGTAGAAATCTTGACCACATCACTACTGTCAAATAGGCTGCTTTGAAGGAGAACTGACGTAACTGCTTTGCCATTACTGCCAAGTTTCTCGACTCGACTGTTACATCCCATCCTTTTTTCATCTGTTTTCCTCCTCTTGCAGTATGGAGAATGAACGCTTCTGAATATCCTCACAGAGAATTCGCTCTCTTTTTTTTGCCAACTTGTTCGAGTTTTTTCATGTTTTCAAGAGAAAAGAAAGACAGAGGTATGCAGTCTACTCAAAATAACCTAAAAATGTTTAAGTAAGTACATCACAAGAGCTTGAAAAATAAAATCCATTATAGAATGAGAGTTGACTTTTACTTGTAGACTGTCACAGGATCTGTTTGGATTACACCAAAGGTGGGACTGGGAACAAAACATCTCTGCTTAATTTTAAGATGGATCATCTAACGGATGCCGTAAAGAAGTGAATATTTAGTTCTACTACTGGAAAACATCACTATTATTTGAAATCTCAATCTTACAGAAAGTATGCCACGAGGTAATAACTAAAGAGTACATTCTATATTTGTTCTAAGTGAGGGTTTCTCATAATATGGCACTGTCTACCTTGTCTCATTAATATAAAAACCTTTATTAATTTGTATCATTTGTCTTTTTTCACAACGATCTATAATTTCACACACGTTTGTCTAATATAAAAGAATTTAAATAGAATGAATCCATCAAGGCAACTCAATTTCTATATTCACTACAGCTTATAACTCGAAACTTTAAGATAACGCTGCTCTGCACATTGATTGAATTACGACAATTTTCTCCCATGTTCTAACCAATAGAGTTCATTTGTGCGTGTGTTTGAAGCACAGTGGACTATGAGAGATTGGAATGGAATTTGGATGTTTTTCCTTCTCCAATCAATTACCAATTTCGTATTTCCTAACAACTCTTTCAGCCATCTTTTGTAGTCATAAGAATCTAGTTTGATACAAAGCACATAAAAAGTCTTTAGGTTTGAGAAGTTACGTGTACGCAAAATATGCAGAGTAAACGAAGTCTAGTCTTACACTGCAGTTTTATAGCTAGTTTTTAACTTGTAATAACAATACTTTCACAAATCCACTACTATTATTCATCTTCAGCTTTTCTATGTTGAAATGTTGTATTTTTGAAATAATATTACATAGGTTTAATATAGTGTTATTGTTGTAACGTGGTCTATTGTTGGAAGGGTACTTCTGGAGTGCTTGGTAAAAATAAAGCTAAAATTAATCCACGTAACATTGAATATTACTTTAGCTTTTCAGTTATGTTTACTGTAGAATACATTCACTGGTAGGCCTAGCCTCAGAAACAACATTTCAACAAGAATTCCGAAACTAATTTACGCCTAACTTATAAATAAAGTTACATGCAGCACGTGTGCTCACTAATCAATGAAAAACAGCAAAGACTATGTACATCTCACTGACTAACTAACTGAACCAAAGACGAAGAGATTCAACAACTTTCATAACCTAACTCAATAACTAATTAACTCAAATCAAAGATTAATTAACTTTTTTAATACGAACATCTAAATTAAAATATAAAAATATAGCTTGAACTATAACCGTGGTACTACACTTTACTTACATATTTTGACCACATTACACGCTTTCTGTTCGACACGAAACAAGGTCGTGAAAAACAAAAGTAAGACACTAGGGCACGAACAAAATGAAAAACATTTAACTATGTATAAGACAATGTCACAAAAACTGGACAAATTCTGGTTATAAATAACAGTAAAATAGAGAGAAAGAAGACGTTATCTCAAGTATCGAAATTCTGTTTATTATGACTCGGTCATGGCCAGATGGTTAGGGCACTCGACTCGTAATCCGAGGGTCGCGGGTTGGAATCCCGGTCGCACCAAATATGCTCGCTCTTTTAGCCGTGGGAGTGTTATAATGTGACGGTCAATCCCACTATTAGTTGGTTAAAGAGTAGCTCAAGAGTTGGTGGTCTTACACTGCTAAATTAGGGACGGCTAGTGCAGATAGCCCTTGTGTAGCTTTGCGCGAAACTCGAACTAAACCTGTTTATATAAAATGTAAGTAAAAAGATATTTACTTTTACCTAATAAATCGCGTCACGAAAGTACAAGGAATAAGAGTTAATTTATAAAAATACAAAACACAACATCAACTAACACTATTCTGAAGATTACAAAGAAAAGCGATTGTTTGAGATACGTCGCGCAATATATTCTGTACATATGAAATTTGTTTATAAAACTCCACTTGTTATACGAGTCAGTAAATACATCACTGCTTTTTCATTTTTTTAGTTCTCCAACAGATATTTTTTATAGATGTTCCGTACGACTACAGGTAAGTTACTCTGATGATTAGCCTAATGTCTGTTTTGTTTTCAAGAAACACAAGTGGTCACCGCCTTATCGGACAGAAAAATTCATGGATATATACATTTGGTTCTGATCTAACAAAGAAGCACATGTGCTGAGTCAATAACAAGCCCGACAACGGAATGAGCCATGATACACAAATGTAGTCCACTAAACTTACAGACTTTTCTGAAAAGACAATACGTCAAGATGAGAACAGCTTTTATTGCCGTTTCAGTTCCTCCAATTTTATTACTTTCTATATCCATTTCTTTGAGGTTATTGCCTCAAGGTGACGCTTCTGTTTCGTCTTGTCGATGTAGTACACATCACTTCTTGTCCGTTTTATTGTTTGTTTCTGAAATCTTGCACAGAGCTACTCGAGGGCGATCTGTGCTAAATTAGGGACGGCTAGCACAGATAGCACGGCTAGTAAGACTAGAGGGAAAGCAACTAGTCATCACCACCCACCGCCAACTCTTGGGCTACTCTTTTACCAACGAATAGTGGGATTGAGTGTAACATTATAACGCCCTCACGGTTGAAATGATGAACATGTTTGGTGCGACCGGGATTCGAACCTGCGACCCTCGGATTATGAGTCAAACGCCTTAACACACTTGGCCATGCCGGGCCTCTTGTAGTCCCCCGCTGATACAGTGATAAGTTTTCGGATTTCAGCACTAAAATCAGGGGGTTTAATTCCCCTCGGCGGACTCAGCAGATAGCCACTTGTGGCTTTGCAATAAGAAAACACACACACACGCTCATTGTAACAATGCTTGAAAAGCTAACTCATGAAGTGTTCTATGACTAAACTAATAATAAACAAAAATAAATTAATTCTAAATGTCAGAGCTAACAAAATTATTTTTGGTCTGACTTTTCCAAGTTTTTATTTCAAAAGTAAGAAAAATACTCAATGCTTAATAACAGTTTCAATTAATACTGTGACAGGATAATATGAATTATTAATTTAAAAACAATGCTAAGTCCACATTCTGAGAAGCAAAACGTTTTACTTCTTCAACAAGTTTTATCAATTACACTGTTTCACGAAATAACGATAAGTCTAACATCACAAAATAACGATAAGCCTAACATCACGAAATAACGATAAGCCTAACATCACAAAATAACGATAAGCCTAACATCACTAAATAACTATAAGCCTAACATCACAAAATAACGATAAGCCTAACATCACAAAATAACGATAAGCCTAACATTACGAAATAAGGATAAGCCTAACATCACAAAAAACGATAGGCCTAACATCACGAAATAACGATAAGCCTAACATCACAAAATAACGATAAGCCTAACATCGCGACATAACGATAAGCCTAACATCACAAAATAACGATAAGCCTAACATCACTAAATAACTATAAGCCTAACATCACAAAATAACGATAAGCCTAACATCACTAAATAACGATAAGCCTAACATCATTAAATAACGATAAGCCTAACATCACAAAATAACGGTAAGCCTAACATCACAAAATAACGATAAGCCTAACATCGCGACATAACGATAAGCCTAACATCACAAAATAACGATAAGCCTAACATTACGAAATAAGGATAAGCCTAACATCACAAAAAACGATAGGCCTAACATCACGAAATAACGATAAGCCTAACATCACAAAATAACGATAAGCCAAACATCACAAGTAATGCTACTTCATTTATTTCCTCATTTTACAGAACGTCACTTCTTCCCCAGATAAACTCAATATTTATGAAACTAAAGTAACAAACTAACCAATTCATTAACTAATCCATCTCTGATAAATATTCAGTAAATCAATCAACAATAGAATCTCGCGCTTTGTTTGCGCCTAACACGCATCTGACAAACTGAAATACAGGCTTTCGGAAAGTTTTAAACTGTTAATTGTAATGGAAAACTTCTTATAAACAAACAATAATACATATATATAATTACAGATAGTCGCTTACAACACTATAACCGGCCCGGCATGGCCAGGTGGGTTAAGGCGTTTTCCTCGTAATCCAAGGGTCGCGGGTTCGAATCCCCATCACACCAAACAAGCTCGCTTTTTTCAGCCGTGGGGACGTTATAATGTTACGGTCAATCCCTCTATTCCTTGGTAAAACAGGAGCCACTCACCACCAACTCTTGCGCTACTCTTTTTACCAACGAATAGTGGGATTGACTGTCACCTTATAACGACCCCACGGTTGAAAGGGAGAGCATGTATGGTGTAACGGGAATTCGAACCCGCGACCCTCGGATTACGAGTCGAGATCCCTAATCACCTGACCATGCAGGACCTAAGTATCACCATATTAATATAAATAAAATATGAATATAAATAAACTGAACATAATCAAATTAAACGTTTCAAAGGAATAAACAGTTCAGTGTCTCATGTGGAAGTACACGTTTAATACTGAGCAGTTTTCAAATGTCCATTATCAATTTGTGATATCCGTACGTTTCACATCATCATTTATGGTCGCTTCGTGTGAGAACTAATGGATTAACTTCATCAAATTATCCATTTAAAGTTTGACTTGATTATCGTCTCTTTGTGAGAAAACTAATATATTAACTACATCAAACTATCCATTTAAAGTGTGACTTGATTATCGTCTCTTTGTGAGAAAACTAATGGATTAAGTTCATCAAACTATCCATTTGAAAGTGTCACTTAAAAGTGTAAGACAAGAGGGAAGGCAACTAGTCATCACCACCCACCGCCAACTCTTGGGCTACTATTTTACCAACGAATAGTGGGATTAAACGACACCTCATAAAAACGCCCCCAGGGCTGAAAGGGCGATTATGTTTAATGTGACAGGAATTCAAAAATGTGAACCTTAGATTGCGAGTCGATAATAGTAACCAACCTCCCATGCTGGATAAACGTTTCACTTGATGATTAACCTTGCTGGTTAAAGGTCAAGGTCAGAAAGTTACATTTCTATTTCCGGAACGGAAAACAAGTTCAAGATGGTACTGATAGATGTGTCACAATGTCAAAGATACAACTTTAAGCTTTAATATTTGACCCCTAAACAAATTATTCTTAGGGCACGGTGAACTATTAAACATCTAATTGTTAGTGAAAAGCAA
Organism: Tachypleus tridentatus; assembly: GCF_004210375.1. Classification (NCBI taxonomy): domain Eukaryota; kingdom Metazoa; phylum Arthropoda; class Merostomata; order Xiphosura; family Limulidae; genus Tachypleus; species Tachypleus tridentatus. The sequence continues at coordinate 38,838,933 of NC_134827.1, read as the reverse complement.
TGGCTTTATTTTTTATCTCTTGATAATAAAAATTAGTAAATTTTAAAAGCTATGACAGTGAACCTATATATGTATACTTAACTTGTATGTTTTACATTTAATTCGGTTTTGCTGAATTATCGCAATATCAAAGTACCCACCATAAAACATTACAGAGCCTAGTCTATATCGAATCTAACACTAAAAGAGGTTACCTGATGTTCTTTACTGCGTGTTCTACTGGAATAGTAACAAAGTTAGAAAATTTGAAAATAATTCCTTTCCCAGTTAAGTCCACCTTTATTAAATTGGTTATTCACTTGGAAATATTCTAAGATAGATAAACTGAAGTGATTTTTAACTTGAAAATGTTAGGGCACTCGACTCGTAATCCGAGGGTCGCGGGTTCGAATCCCCGTCACACCAAACATGCTCGCCCTTTCAGGCGTTATAAGGTTACGGTCAATCCCACTATTCGTTGGTAAAAGAGTAGCCCAAGAGTTGGCGGTGGGTGACGATGACTAGCTGCCTTCCCTCTAGTCTTACATTGCTAAACATAGGGACGGCTAGCGGAGACAGCATTTGTGTAGCTTTGGGAGTGAATTCAAAACAAACAAACTAGAGACGTTATGTCTCGTGTGTGAAGGGACGTGACTCAGCCTCATGTGTAGAAAAGCGGTATTTTTATTAGTTCCCTGGGCTTAAACTCAACTCGAGGGTTATACGGGCAATGAACATGTCGTTCTTAATTTTGAGGTGAGAGACTAGCTGGAAAGAGCTAGTCAGCGCCATCTACCGCCAACTCGTAGGATACTCTAATCGAATAAAACGATATCAGGTCACTTTTATAACACACCTACAATCTCAGTGTATACTTGTGTGTGTGTGATAACGGGTTGCGAACCACAGAACCACTGATTGACAGCCCTATCTAGGCGTAGTTCTGTGCTTTTAAGCCTCAGTTTTGGCTCAGTAAATGTAGTTTCCGCGTCTGTCTTTCATGTACACGCATGAGCAGGGGGCGTAGATTCTGAGGGGATGGGGAGTATATATCCCCCCTTCATTTTAGGTGGGGGGTATGGTGAATACAATCATCCCCCCCTACAGTTTGGTCTGTTGAATTGTTTTATTGCATCACAGGCCTACAAATTGTGTGTTTGTTCTTGTGATTCTCGTGTTTTTACCAATCGAATTACATAATTAAGCCTAGATATAGACTTTTTCAGTAGCCGAAGTATACATCTTTAATATAGGCGTGCTTCTAAGCTTTTCGATCCAAGCGATAGTTCGTAAGTATCAGTCAGTAGGCCTAAGTATACATCCAACTATCGTAGCAACAAGATTACTCTGTGACTGCATGTTTAGTTTTCAGGTTCACGTAATCAGAGATTACCAATTTGTAAATTGAACAGTCCACATAAGTGGTTGCAAAAATCATTTCCCCCATCGAGTGTAAAAAATCTACGTCCCTGCGCATGAGACATGCCACGACTACACAGGTTACTCGGACATTTGTTTAAGAACCTGTCTCACATTTACTGGTACTTTGGTTAAAAGAATAGCTACACTAAAATTTGTTTACGTTCACATCAAATCGGTGGACGACACACCAACTTTAAATATCTGGCGTTACTCACTACCTTTCTAAACCACATGTTCCACAAACTCGGTGAGGCACATGACAGGCTTAACATATCTCTGTTAAGTATTTTGCAACTGAAACGTTTTGGAAAAATTAATCATGAAAAAACACGATTAAACTATACGAATAACGCACTTGCAAATATATTTTGAAACAAACTGAGGCAGATACAATAGAACCATTACGCAAGACGCTAGGCAGTTTAAATATTTATCGGGCAATTTTAAACGTTAGGCCTAGAGTATATGTTGAGTTTTGCGTGTCTCTTTAATTATCCATCTCAACCGTGTTGTCGTAATAAAACTATATATATTATATATATCACAAACTAAAAATACGTTTTTATAATCGTATGCGTTAGGATAACCTTTCTTCACACTTAAACTTTCGTCTGATGGTGTGATAAATACATACTACACTGGGTTTATCCATCACGTGTCTATTATCTCCAAGTGATAATAAAGCCACAGTACACTGGGTTTATCCATCACGTGTCTATTATATCCACGTGATAATAAAGCCACAGTACACTGGGTTTATCCATCACGTGTCAGTTGTCTCCAAGTGATAATAAACTTACGATACACTGGGTTTATCCATCACGTGTCTACATCTCCAAGTGGTAATAAACCCACGGTACACTGGGTTTATCCATCACGTGTCTATATCTCCAAGTGGTAATAAACCCACGGTACACTGGGTTTATCCACTACGTGTCTATGTCTCCAAGTGGTAATAAACCCACGGTACACTGGGTTTATCCACTACATGTCTATATCTTCAAGTGATAATAAACCCACGATACACTGGGTTTATCCATCACGTGTCTATTATATCCAAGTGATAATAAAGCCACAGTACACTGGGTTTATCCATCACGTGTCAATTGTCTCCAAGTGATAATAAACCCATGGTACACTGGGTTTATCCATCACGTGTCTATTATCTCCAGGTGATAATAAACCCACGGTACACTGGGTTTATCCATCACGTGTCTATATCTCCAAGTGGTAATAAACCCACGGTACACTGGGTTTATCCACTACGTGTCTATGTCTCCAAGTGGTAATAAACCCACGGTACACTGGGTTTATCCACTACATGTCTATATCTTCAAGTGATAATAAACCCACGATACACTGGGTTTATCCATCACGTGTCAATTGTCTCCAAGTGATAATAAACCCATGGTACACTGGGTTTATCCATCACGTGTCTATATCTCCAAGTGATAATAAACTCACGATACACTGGGTTTATCCATCACGTGTCTACATCTCCAAGTGGTAATAAACCCACAGTACACTGGGTTTATCCATCACGTGTCTATATCTCCAAGTGGTAATAAACCCACAGTACACTGGGTTTATCCACTACGTGTCCATGTCTCCAAGTTGTAATAAACCCACGGTACACTGGGTTTATCCACTACATGTCTATATCTTCAAGTGATAATAAACCCACGATACACTGGGTTTATCCATCACGTGTCTATTATATCCAAGTGATAATAAAGCCACAGTACACTGGGTTTATCCATCACGTGTCTATATCTCCAAGTGGTAATAAACCCATGGTACACTGGGTTTATCCATCACGTGTCTATATCTCCAAGTGATAATAAACCCTCCAAAGATAATGATTACAGTGTCACCAGTAAGTCGTCACTAAAACCTTTTTCCTCCCTGACACCATGGTCTCCTTCATATGGTTCTACTAAATAAACTTTGCATTTATTAGTTTAGTGGACAGCTGTGAGAATCACATTGTTTGCAACCATCACACACTTCCCTTTGATTCTTACGACATTTTCTGGCACATTATTTTCTCCACTGCAAAGATCCCCGTTGTGCAATCTATATTATAGATTCAGTGTCAGGTCCCAAGATAATAGAATATCCAGTGAAAGGTTTTGAAACTTTAGAGGATTTGGCTGCTAACTTGCCTACAAAATTTAAGCCAGAAAAGTGGAAATGGTGAGGTTAAGTTAGTACTTAAGTCGACTGATGCGAAAGCTTATAAGCTCAATCAGAAAAGTTAGGGCTAACAAAAGACTTTGGACGAGAGCTAAACGAACGATGCTAAATCTATTTAACAACATAAACATTACAGCGATAGTTCAACCACAAAGGTTACTACAGATACAGAGAACTGTGCTCGAATTTTATAAACGTTGTATTCGTAGACATAAATATTGCTAAAGAAACAAGCATCTGGATTCAACACTCTCACAGACAGTTTTGGTTGTTATTACGTGTATATATATTTATATATACAAATATTGTTTAAGATACATAGACTTCAACACTATATACCCTGATGCTTTTACTTGTTCATATATAGTTCAAGATATACAATTTAACAGTGGTTTGGACTGTGCACAGGATATACGGTGAGGTTCTATGTTATATATGGTAGCATTCTTCTGTGGCAGCTTCTACAGATAGACAGATAGTTTTCCTCTCAATATGCGTGAAATTAGCTGTCTCATTTGACAGACGAATCTTAACTACTGCGTTTTTTGTTAGTTTACACCTTATTATAACAGCCTATCTCTGAAGTTGTGGAAATGGAGAGATATGTTTATGTCGGTCAGATTACCTTCCTAGAATATAAATATTTATTTATTTAACAAAAGACATGTTTCTTGCGTATATCTGTAGGTTTTACGTCTGTTGTCACTTTACTAAATAACACAACACTACCTTGCATTAACAACAAAAAACAATACGTACAAAACCGTAACCTCGACTTTTTCCTGTCTGTCTGTCTGTTATGACAACAGCTTCTTCAATTTTCCCGAAGACTTCAAAGAACTGTCGGAGAGATTTGTCTGTGGTGTGATAAGGCAACCCTCCGACGAAAATTTTAGTGTACGTGGTGTCAACGGCTTCATTGACGTGTTCTTGTAATGGGGTTTCCGACATGCTGTCTTGTAACCGTTCACTGGACGAAGTAATGATCTAAACTGTTTTACACTCGTTATCGGTTATATTTTCCCGGGTACAAATACTTCTCTAGAAAGTTTGGCCTTGGTGCTCTAAAGATCTAACTAGATGGCTGGCTAGTTAATTGAAATGTGACATCATAATACATCAGGGACAGTACGAAGGCACTTTTACTCGAGGCCTAAGGCCACAACAGCAACATCACCACTTAACACTGATTCTCAATATGTAGTAACAGTAACTCACACCGTGAGCCTTTTAGCGGTACTTTAATCCCGCCCTACCACGCTCTCGACATCTGGACCTGTCCTATCACATATCGCCACGAAATCGAAATTTGGCGGCAGAGTCACGCGCTCACAGTTCGTGCGGGAAGCGAGAGCTCCCGTGTCACGCTGTAAATAAAGAAATCAATATGTCATTCTAAAAAACAAACAAACAGAAATCTAACTTAGAGACTAGCGTTAAAATTTAATATAAAGTAAGTATGCCGTCAAACTATCATTTTGTTATGTTGGATGTCCTATGAAGTTACAGATAGTCTAAAAGTAACTAATTTAGACAGCAATTGTTCAATTAACATACGTGTGTGTGTGTTATCTACACGTGAAGCCCTCTCCCAATATTTTAAAAGTAAACTAAGTCGAGATTGGTTGACATTCTCACTAACAGCAGTATGGAAACACCCTCCGTCAACCACCAAGTATCTTTGTTTTATTTCATAGTAACAAAGTTTGGTAAATTATTAAATGATAGATATGGACGTATGAGCGACAACAAGTTGAGAGGCTAGGACTAGTTTCTGTAATCCGTAACAAGTTTAGGCCCAAGTAAAGAGTGATTCAGTGGAAGTTACATCGTACAAGCAATGATCATGTTGTAACAAAGAGAAACGTCAATAAACGAGAGGAGAGATATATACGTGAAATTATAACGGCACGTTCGGCTGTTAAGAAATCGATAGATTTTTATGTTCAGCGAGTAAATTAGAACCGTTTGATAAACAACCAGAACAACTAGGAATGAGATTATGGATCTGGTGTGATGCTGAAATTATCATTGGCCTAACATTCCTCATCCTAATAAAGAGGTTGCACATATTATTCTCTACATTTTGGACAGCAGTCCAATATCAGAATTACTCTATCGCAGTGAAGTCTCTTTGAGTTGGAAATTCAATGTTTACAAATTACGGGGAATTTGGACACATTTACATGTCTGTACAGTGTAATTCAGTTTCTTAGTAATTAGGTCCAATTACTGCGTTCGTCGTGGTGTCTTCAGAATGCGAAATGTTTCACATGACAGCCATGTAATTACTGTAAAACAGCAAAGTTGACAGGAAAGTTACTGTCGTGACATTTGGGATTTTTTTTCTTCAAATATATAATTATATTTATTTAGATATTTGATATCAACACTATTAAAATGGATTGGAAATTTCCTATCAATTTGTAGTATTTATTGTATCAGCGCTTTGTATATGATATAAAACAAGAACCATGTGTGATACTGTGTCACGTTACTGATACAATATTAATAACCGGAACAGTTAAAAAACAACAACCACGTGTGATACTGTGTCACGTTACTGATATGATATTAATAACCGGAACAGTTAAAACACAAGAACAACGTGTGATATTAATAACCGGAAAAATTAAAACACAAGAACAACGTGTGATACTGTGCCACGTTACTGATATGATATTAATAACCGGAATAGTTAAAACACAAGAACCACGTGTGATACTGTGTCACGTTACTGATGTGATACTAATAACCGGAATAGTTAAAACACAAGAACAACGTGTGATACTATGTCACGTTACTGATATGATATTAATAACCGGAATAGTTAAAACACAAGAACAACGTGTGATACTGTGTCACGTTACTGATGTGATATTAATAACCGGAACATTTGAAACACAAGAAGAACGTGTGATACTGTGTCACGTTACTGATGTGATATTAATAACCGGAACAGTTAAAACACAAGAACAACGTGTGATATTAATAACCGGAATAGTTAAAACACAAGAACAACGTGTGATATTAATAACCGGAATAGTTAAAACACAAGAACCACGTGTGATACAGTGCCACGTTACTGATGTCATATTAATAACCGGAACAGTTAAAACACAAGAACAACGTGTGATACTGTGTCACGTTACTGATATGGTATTAATAACCGGAATAGTTAAAACACAAGAACCACGTGTGATACTGTGTCACGTTACTGATGTGATATTAATAACCGGAACAGTTATAACACAAGAACAACATGTGATACTGTGTCATGTTACTGATATGGTATTAATAACCGGAATAATTAAAACATAAGAACCACGTGTGATACTGTGTCACGTTACTGATGTGATATTAATAACCGGAAAAGTTAAAACACAAGAACCACGTGTGATACTGTGTCACGTTACTGATATGGTATTAATAACCGGAATAGTTAAAACACAAGAACCACGTGTGATACTGTGTCACGTTACTGATATGATATTAATAACCGGAATAGTTAAAACACAAGAACCACGTGTGATACTGTGTCACGTTACTGATGTGATATTAATAACCGGAACAGTTAAAACACAAGAACAACGTGTGATACCGTGTCACGTTACTGATATGATATTAATAACCGGAACAGTTATAACACAAGAACCACGTGTGATACTGTGTCACGTTACTGATATGATATTAATAACCGGAACAGTTAAAACACAAGAACAACGTGTGATACTGTGTCACGTTACTGATGTGATATTAATAACCGGAATAGTTAAAACACAAGAACCACGTGTGATACTGTGTCACGTTACTGATGTGATATTAATAACAGGAACAGTTAAAACAAAATAACCACGTGTGATACTGTGTCACGTTACTGATGTGATATTAATAACCGGAACAGTTAAAACACAAGAACAACGTGTGATACCGTGTCACGTTACTGATATGATATTAATAACCGGAACAGTTATAACACAAGAACCACGTGTGATACTGTGTCACGTTACTGATATGATATTAATAACCGGAATAGTTAAAACACAAGAACCACATGTGATACTGTGTCACGTTACTGATGTGATATTAATAACCGGAACAGTTAAAACACAAGAACAACGTGTGATACCGTGTCACGTTACTGATATGATATTAATAACCGGAACAGTTATAACACAAGAACCACGTGTGATACTGTGTCACGTTACTGATATGATATTAATAACCGGAACAGTTAAAACACAAGAACAACGTGTGATACTGTGTCACGTTACTGATGTGATATTAATAACCGGAACAGTTAAAACACAAAAACAACGTGTGATATTAATAACCGGAATAGTTAAAACACAACAACAACGTGTGATTCTGTGTCACGTTACTGATATGATATTAATAACCGGAACAGTTAAAACACAAGAATCACGTGTGATACTGTGTCACGTTACTGATGTGATATTAATAACCGGAACATTTGAAACACAAGAACCACGTGTGATACTGTGTCACGTTACTGATGTGATATTAATAACAGGAACAGTTAAAACAAAATAACCATGTGTGATACTGTGTCACGTTACTGATATGATATTAATAACCGGAATAGTTAAAACACAAGAACCACGTGTGATACTGTGTCACGTTACTGATATGGTATTAATAACCGGAATAGTTAAAACACAAGAACCACGTGTGATACTGTGCCACGTTACTGATGTCATATTAATAACCAGAACAGTTAAAACACAAGAACAACGTGTGACACTGTGTCACGTTACTGATATGGTATTAATAACCGGAATAGTTAAAACACAAAAACAACGTGTGATACTGTGTCACGTTATTGATGTGATATTAATAACCGGAACAGTTAAAACACAAGAACAACGTGTGATATTAATAACCGGAATAGTTAAAACACAACAACAACGTGTGATACTGTGTCACGTTACTGATGTGATATTAATAACCGGAATAGTTAAAACAAAATAACCATGTGTGATACTGTGTTACGTTACTGATATGATATTAATAACCGGAATAGTTAAAACACAAGAACCACGTGTGATACTGTGTCACGTTACTGATATGGTATTAATAACCGGAATAGTTAAAACACAAGAACCACGTGTGATACTGTGTCACGTTACTGATGTGATATTAATAACCGGAATAGTTAAAACACAAGAACAACCTGTGATACTGTGTCACGTTACTGATATGGTATTAATAACTGGAATAGTTAAAACACAAGAACCACGTGTGATACTGTGTCACGTTACTGATATGATATTAATAACCGGAACAGTTAAAACACAAGAACCACGTGTGATACTGTGTCACGTTATTGATATGATATTAATAACCGGAATAGTTAAAACACAAGAACCACGTGTGATACTGTGTCACGTTACTGATGTGATATTAATAACAGGAATAGTTAAAACAAAATAATCATGTGTGATACTGTATCACGTTACTGATATGGTATTAATAACCGGAATAGTTAAAACACAAGAACCACGTGTGATACTGTGTCACGTTACTGACGTGATATTAATAACCGGAATAGTCAAAACACAAGAACCACGTATGATACTGTGTCACGTTACTGATGTGATATTAATAACCGGAATAGTTAAAACACAAGAACAACGGGTGATACTGTGTCACGTTACTGATGTGATATTAATAACCGGAATAGTTAAAACACAAGAACCACGTGTGATACTGTGTGACGTTACTGATGTGATATTAATAACCGGAATAGTTAAAACACAAGAACCACGTGTGATACTGTGTGACGTTACTGATGTGATATTAATAACCGGAATAGTTAAAACACAAGAACCACGTGTGATACTGTGTCACGTTACTGATGTGATATTAATAACCGGAATAGTTAAAACCCAATAACAACGTGTCATACCGTTTCACGTTACTGATGTGATATTAATAACCGGAATAGTTAAAACACAAGAACCACGTGTGATACTGTGTCACGTTACTGATGTGATATTAATAACCGGAACAGTTAAAACACAATAACAACGTGTGATACTGTGTCACGTTACGGATGTGATATTAATAACCGGAATAGTTAAAACACAAGAACCACGTGTGATACTGTGTCACGTTACTGATGTGATATTAATAACCGGAATAGTTAAAACAAAAAAAGAACCATGTCTGATACTGTGTCACGTTACTGAGTTAACTGGTTTAGTTTTAATTTAAACTAAATTTCCTTTCAAAATATTCGTTTAACTCTTCCAGTTTCCTCTTCATTATTGGTTTAGCTGGAAAGTCACAATGACCAACCAGTCTTCATTGTATTATCGCAACTGGTTGAGTAAAGCGTGACATTGGCCAGTTTTTACTTCCTTATTCTAATTAGTTTAGCTTTTGCATGACATGAATCAGTTCCCACTCATCAACTGATTTAATTCGAGTGTAACATGGGTCAGTCCTCACTCCATCCAATCAATTCATTTGACTGGGGGAAATGTCATTAACCAGTCCTCACTTCAGCATGTTAAGCAGGGCTATGACACTAGAGTCCTCATCTTGATAACTGCTTTAGATCAGGATATAGCAACCAGTTCTCACTTCATCGCGATAACTGATTTAGATCAGGATATAGCAGCCAGTTCTCACTTCATCGCGACAACTGATTTAGATCAGGATATAGCAGCCAGTTCTCACTTCATCATGACAACTGATTTAAATCAGGATATAACAACCAGTTCTCACTTCATTGCGACAACTGCTTCAGATCAGGATATAGCAGCCAGTTCTCACTTCATCATGACAACTGCTTTAGATCAGGATATAACAACCAGTTCTCACTTCATCCTGACAACTGGTTTAGACTTGTGGTAATTTCTCGGAAGAAAACTTAACGATAAAACAAAACAAGAAATCGTAATTCACATTATCAAAGTATTTCTACTGGGTGTAGATGACTAATTTCCATGGGCAGGCCATGTGGTAATACAGATACACAAGGCCACTAGTTCACAACCAACTGGGTGTAGATGACTAATTTCCATGGGCAGGCCATGTGGTAATACAGATACACAAGGCCACTAGTTCACAACCAACTGGGTGTAGATGACTAATTACCATGGGCAGGCCATGTGGTAATACAGATACACAAGGCCACTAGTTCACAACCAACTGGGTGTAGATGACTAATTTCCATGGGCAGGCCATGTGGTAATACAGATACACAAGGCCACTAGTTCACAACCAACTGGGTGTAGATGACTAATTTCCATGGGCAGGCCATGTGGTAATACAGATACACAAGGCCACTAGTTCACAACCAACTGGGTGTAGATGACTAATTTCCATGGGCAGGCCATATGGTAATACAGATACACAAGGCCACTAGTTCACAACCAACTGGGTGTAGATGACTAATTTCCATGGGCAGGCCATGTAGTAATACAGATACACAAGGCCACCAGTTCACAACCAACATTTTATTTTAAACTTCAGGTAAGGATAATAAATGTCTAATTTTACAAACCAATCTATCTAATAGCTACAATAAAATTAACATGACTCCTTACGTCGTCTCCTACACCTATAATAATGTCTATTTATTCATCCTTGGCGAGATCCTGACGTCACTTCTCTTACAGAAAATGCAAATTGTTATCAACAGACCAGCTTCTCGCCCAGTATTGTTCCTTGGTGTTAATAAATGACATCTACTTTTTTTACACACTTTATTTTAACAACACATTACAGTGTTTTCACAGGCCTATCTCTATCAGTGAGATTACAAAAATCAGAAAACTATATATACTTACTAATTATTCCACAACACTTCAAGAATTTAAGTATTGCATGTACTGGTATTAAAATTAAACAATATCAGACTTTTATTTTACTTTGACAGAAAATTATATATCTAATTACCTGACAGATTAATTTTGTAAAATATGAACCATACGAATAAATTGACAGAGCTATGAGAAGCATAGCCCTCTGGCGCGGGAAAGTGGAGTTATAAATATTGTTTAGTTTTAATTACAAACTGACGACGAAAATATAATATGAAGTTATTTTTATTATTTATCATGAAAGCTAGGTGGAAACACCTTTATCACATTAAAAACCACACTGTCACAAAAATTAAAATCTTAAGATGAAGAGAGAGAAAAAATATTTTAACGTAACTCGAAACTCTAATATCGTACCTAACTTTAAGAATAGTGTGAACGTTGAACCTCGTAAATATTGTTAGAACCCCATCTGGTGGCACTTCATTTGTGTAAACAGATGAACAAAAACTTGAAACAAATCAACTACACACATCTTAACGTTTCACATCAAACATGAGAAACTTACAGTTATCAGGTTGCATAAAAGCGACCTCTGGTGAACCGAAGAGGTATAAATCCACAAAAATTGTTTCTTACGTGAATTAGTATGAACTGTTCTCACACGAACAGCTCTGACAATATTTTTACCGAGTTTTTTAACGGATTTATGAACTGTACTTTTAAACTGACATAAATATTCGTACAATTAGGTTTTTTTATAAACATTTTCTATATTTCACCGATACACAAAAATAGAAAAAATGACACATCTTTGTCCTGTTAATACATCAGTAAGACAGTGTAAGGTTACATGGTTTCAATAAATGCTTAAATTATATTTATATGTTTTGGTTCTTTACTTTCTGTCCATTTCTTCACAGCCGACACTGTTTGAACTCTGTACAAACAATGCCCAGAAGACACGCTCGACACTGTCTGAACTGTGTACAAACAATGCCCAGAAGACACGCTCGACACTGTCTGAACTGTGTACAAACAATGCCCAGAAGACACGCTCGACACTGTATGAACTGTGTACAAACAATGCCCAGAAGACACGCTCGACACTGTCTGAACTGTGTACAAACAATGTCCAGAAGACACGCTCGACACTGTCTGAACTCTGTACAAACAATGCCCAGAAGACACGCTCGACACTGTTTGAACTCTGTACAAACAATGCCCAGAAGACACGCTCGACACTGTTTGAACTCTGTACAAACAATGCCCAGAAGACACGCTCGACACTGTTTGAACTCTGTACAAACAATGCCCAGAAGACACGCTCGACACTGTCTGAACTGTGTACAAACAATGCCCAGAAGACACGCTCGACACTGTCTGAACTCTGTACAAACAATGCCCAGAAGACACGCTCGACACTGTCTGAACTCTGTACAAACAATGCCCAGAAGACACACTCGACACTGTCTGAACTCTGTACAAACAATGCCCAGAAGACACGCTCGACACTGTTTGAACTCTGTACAAACAATGCCCAGAAGACACGCTCGACACTGTTTGAACTCTGTACAAACAATGCCCAGAAGACACGCTCGACACTGTTTGAACTCTGTACAAACAATGCCCAGAAGACACGCTCGACACTGTTTGAACTCTGTACAAACAACGCCCAGAAGACACACTCGACACTGTTTGAACTCTGTACAAACAACGCCCAGAAGACACACTCGACACTGTTTGAACTCTGTACAAACAACGCCCAGAAGACACGCTCGACACTGTCTGAACTCTGTACAAACAAGACAGTCAACTTAAAAAGTACAATGTATTAATATTTTATGTTTGTAATGTACACTTTCTAGGCCATACACATTTATATTTAATGTGATCAAACACTTGGAACGTACTTCATGTATATACATAATACGCGCACACACATAAAGAAACTCAAATTTCCCAGTGCACAAAAAAAAACAACCTCAACAAAAACTCGAAATGATTTTCAAATTTGGGAAAACTTGTGATAGTATATTTCTTAACTATTAGATATTTATACAAGACATATCTGTTTAAAGCCAGTGAACCTGAAATCGAGGTACTGTGCATTATATACAAACAACTGTGTGTGTGTTACAACTACATTGTTAAAGTTATTCCGACATGTTAGTTTGGAGAGTTACTAAGTTAGGACTGAAAATCAACACAAACAATGCTATCACAGTTTATCAGACTTGGTGCTTGAAACATATTACACTTTACGCTGTGTTCTTCCGCCGGCACTACTTGACAATTATGAGCAACCCAATATCCTAAATAAAAACTATAAGCACAAAATACAGGGTCGGAGGAAAGCGAGTGGGTGGAAAATAGCAAGACATAAGAGGAAAAGTTGCAAGAAGAAAAGATGCGATCAATCTGTGCTGGCCATCCAATTTATTGGTTAGGTAAGTGTTCATGTGGTACAAACAGTTATTAATCCATTTTGATATTACGGTAGATGTAACGCACAAACTGCAAAGAAGCGAAGAAGGACACAGTTCCAAGTGCTAAAAAAAACACGTAACAGATTAGAAGCGTGTTGCCGAAAAACTGGACAGCCTGGAGTGTTCCGTCCATGTTGGATCTACGGAAGTAGTAGAACATAGCGTATATAAAAACAAATACAGCTGTGGACCTGTAAAAAACAAGACAAAGAACTTATCAGTTACTGTTGAATATACAGTTATCTAACTGATAGAACTTATCAGTTACTGTTGAATATACAGTTATCTAACTGATAGAACTTATCAGTTACTGTTAAATATACAGTTAACTAACTGATAGAACTTATAAGTTACTGTTAAATATACAGTTATCTAACTGATAAAACTTATCAGTTACTGTGGAATATACAGTTATCTCACTGATAGAACTTATCAGTTACTGTGGAATATACAGTTATCTAACTGATAGAACTTATCAGTTACTATTAAATATACAGTTATCTAACTGAAGATGTCAAGAACTTATCAGTTACTGTTAAATATACAGTTATCTAACTGAAGATGTCAAGAACTTATCAGTTACTATTAAATATACAGTTATCTAACTGAAGATGTCAAGAACTTATCAGTTACTATTAAATATACAGTTATCTAACTGAAGATGTCAAGAACTTATCAGTCACTGTTGAAACAATAGTTATCTAACAGAAAAAGACGTCAAGAACTTATCAGTTACTATTAAATATACAGTTCCACTACTGATGTTTCTATTAAATAACAATTAATTAAAAATTAAATTGAAATCACACTACTTATGTCACTAAGTGTAAAGGCAACCAATGAAAATGCATTTTTCAAACTAATAATACCATTAGCAGATGTGGTGAAGCCATGTTTTCAGAACCGATGAATGTATGTTTTTAGAAGTAAACAATACTAAGTTGTTAGAAGCGATGAAGCTTTGTGTTTAGAACCGATAAAGGTGCATGTTTAGAACAATTAGAAATGAACAGTGTCACAAATTGTAAACAGGTGAGACAAACCCACCTGCTCCACGATATGAATGACTTTTGAAGCTGTGCTAACACGTCTTGTAACTGAATAACAAAGATACTGTATACACACAAAGGAAAAATATGGTAAGTACTGACACACAAAAATAACTTCAAAGGTAAATTAAAATATTCCATCAGTAAAAGAAATTGAAAAGGTCGAAGTTGAACTTATAGGAGCTGGAACAACGCATGTGTAATAAGTGTTAGAGTAGATGCAGTGGGCCTGTAAGCCTGTGATTTAAGAAAAATATATGAACACGTGCAAAGGTTGGTTGTTTGAAGGTAAACACAAAGGTACACGGTGGGCTGTCTCTACTCTGAGCAGATGGACCACAGAGAGTTAAATTACTAGAAAGAAAAACACACAACTGACCACAACAACTATGTCAAAACTGTTTACATAAAAATAAAACATTAACTTATTCTTTTATAATAAAGGAATGGATGAAGTACAGCAACCACGTACAGCGATCAGCGTGTAACTCTAATGTACTGCTATTTCAGAGTTTCATTCTGACCTGTCCGAAGTCACTAGTTTCATTCTAAACTGTCCAAGGTCATTAAACAGAGAAAAACAGATAACTAAAGACAAGAAATACAATAAACCAATTTAATAAACATAATGGTACAGACATACACTGAACGTTTCATTAAAGTATAACAGAAACGTTTATTTGTAAAATTAACAGAAGGCACCGAAACGCAAGGCCATTGTCTAACATCCTGGATATTACGATTGTTGTTGGTGGTGTTTTTTGTACAATACTGTACACTTCAGGATTTTATATTCAAGATACTTTTAATTCTTTATAATATACAAATAGAACCTTTCAGCTGAAATGACCACGAAACCAATTTAAAATAAAATAAAATTATTGGGTTACTGATACGTTAAACCGCCTCACTTTGAATCACTGCTTTAGTATCAATGCGCTGATCCAACACAGATATTGAGAATAACAGTTTGCACAGAAAGAACACTTTGGAAAGACAACCAAACACTACAGTCTTATTACTGCTACTGACGCCTTACCTTCTTACTATAATTAAATTTTCCACAGACTTCAAAACTATTTTTTAAAGAAAGTAACTGAATCACAGATTTGCTTTGTGATTGGCTAGTGAAAATACTGTCTGGTTACGGTGTTTGTTGTTCCTGACTGTTTTGAAGTGTAACATTAACATCTATATAACATTCACACACTCTAAACACCTCACAACAGAAACGACTATCTCTAACCGTCTAATTTTACTTCATGAAACCAAAGCGCAATGCCAAAAGAGTGACAACTCCATAAATCTCTTTGTTATACCGAACAGATAACTAATCAAGTGCCACGCCCACACCACTGGATGTTCACATAGTGAGGTTCATAATGACAAATTTATTTTACACTATCCTGAGCTGACCTTGTATAATCGTACAGAAGTCAAAGCTGTTTATTACATTCCTATTGGAGCGTCAGAAGTCACCCTGACGGCTCCCATTGTAAAGACACAGAGATATTGGGAAAATGTCACAGAAGACAATAGGAATAACATCCGACTATTTTCTGTGGCTCGCCGCCAGGATTCTATTTTCTTCTTTCAGCTAAGAAAAATATTCCGAGTAACGTATTATCGTCCAAGTTTATAAAAACTATTTACAGACGAAAATAAAAGCAGCACACTATAAAGTGAGAGGCAAACGGTAGTCTGGCAAGTGAAGAGAGTAGTAAAAAAATCACCCTATATCCCAGCGGCAGGGGTTCGACTATACAAAACACCATACTGACGACAACATGAGAAAACCTTGTTACGTACCAGCACGTGCGTGTCATTTTATTTCTTAAAAGTAACAGACACGAGCTCGCGGGTAAACCATACTTAGCTAGTTAATCACCTGAGAGGCAGGACCTTCTAAACACTGTAACACCACAGGATCTTCTAAACACTGTAGTTAGTCGTAAAGACAACAGCTGGACAACACACCACAGGATCTTCTAAACACTGTAGTTAGTCGTAAAGACAACAGCTGGACAACACACCACAGGCCCTTCTAAACACTGTAGTTAGTCGTAAAGACAACAGCTGGACAACACACCACAGGACCTTCTAAACACTGTAACACCACAAGATCTAAACACTGTAGTTAGTCGTAAAGAGAACAGCTGGACAACACACCACAGGACCTTCTAAACACTGTAGTTAGTCGTAAAGAGAACAGCTGGACAACACACCACAGGATCTTCTAAACACTGTAACACCACAAGATCTAAACACTGTAGTTAGTCGTAAAGAAAACAGCTGGACAACACACCACAGGACCTTCTAAACACTGTAGTTAGTCGTAAAGAGAACAGCTGGACAACACACCACAGGATCTTCTAAACACTGTAGTTAGTCGTAAAGACAACAGCTGGACAACACACCACAGGACCTTCTAAACACTGTAACACCACAAGATCTAAACACTGTAGTTAGTCGTAAGGAGAACAGGTGGACAACACACCACAGGACCTTCTAAACACTGTAGTTAGTCGTAAAGAGAACAGCTGGACAACACACCACAGGACCTTCTAAACACTGTAGTTAGTCGTAAAGACAACAGCTGGACAACACACCACAGGATCTTCTAAACACTGTAGTTAGTCGTAAAGACAACAGCTGGACAACACACCACAGGACCTTCTAAACACTGTAGTTAGTCGTAAAGACAACAGCTGGACAACACACCACAGGACCTTCTAAACACTGTAACACCACAAGATCTAAACACTGTAGTTAGTCGTAAAGAGAACAGCTGGACAACACACCACAGGATCTTCTAAACACTGTAGTTAGTCGTAAAGAGAACAGCTGGACAACACACCACAGGATCTTCTAAACACTGTAGTTAGTCGTAAAGAGAACAGCTGGACAACACACCACAGGAACTTCTAAACACTGTAGTTAGTCGTAAAGACAACAGCTGGACAACACACCACAGGACCTTCTAAACACTGTAGTTAGTCGTAAAGAGAACAGCTGGACAACACACCACAGGACCTTCTAAACACTGTAACACCACAAGATCTAAACACTGTAGTTGGTCGTAAAGAGAACAGCTGGACAACACACCACAGGACCTTCTAAACACTGTAGTTAGTCGTAAAGAGAACAGCTGGACAACACACCACAGGACCTTCTAAACACTGTAACACCACAAGATCTAAACACTGTAGTTAGTCGTAAAGAGAACAGCTGGACAACACACCACAGGAACTTCTAAACACTGTAGTTAGTCGTAAAGAGAACAGCTGGACAACACACCACAGGACCTTCTAAACACTGTAGTTAGTCGTAAAGAGAACAGCTGGACAACACACCACAGGACCTTCTAAACACTGTAGTTAGTCGTAAAGAGAACAGCTGGACACCACACCACAGGATCTTCTAAACACTGTAGTTAGTCGTAAAGAGAACAGCTGGACAACACACCACAGGAACTTCTAAACACTGTAGTTAGTCGTAAAGAGAACAGCTGGACAACACAACACAGGAACTTCTAAACACTGTAGTTAGTCGTAAAGAGAACAGCTGGACAACACACCACAGGATCTTCTAAACACTGTAGTTAGTCGTAAAGAGAACATCTGGACAACACACCACAGGAACTTCTAAACACTGTAGTTAGTCGTAAAGAGAACAGCTGGACAACACACCACAGGACCTTCTAAACACTGTAGTTAGTCGTAAAGAGAACAGCTGGACAACACAACACAGGAACTTCTAAACACTGTAGTTAGTCGTAAAGAGAACAGCTGGACAACACACCACAGGACCTTCTAAACACTGTAACACCACAAGATCTAAACACTGTAGTTAGTCGTAAAGAGAACAGCTGGACAACACACCACAGGACCTTCTAAACACTGTAGTTAGTCGTAAAGAGAACAGCTGGACAACACACCACAGGATCTTCTAAACACTGTAGTTAGTCGTAAAGACAACAGCTGGACAACACACCACAGGATCTTCTAAACACTGTAGTTAGTCGTAAAGAGAACAGCTGGACAACACACCACAGGAACTTCTAAACACTGTAGTTAGTCGTAAAGAGAACAGCTGGACAACACACCACAGGAACTTCTAAACACTGTAGTTAGTCGTAAAGAGAACAGCTGGACAACACAACACAGGAACTTCTAAACATTGTAGTTAGTCGTAAAGAGAACAGCTGGACAACACAACACAGGAACTTCTAAACACTGTAGTTAGTCGTAAAGAGAACAGCTGGACAACACACCACAGGATCTTCTAAACACTGTAGTTAGTCGTAAAGAGAACATCTGGACAACACACCACAGGAACTTCTAAACACTGTAGTTAGTCGTAAAGAGAACAGCTGGACAACACACCACAGGATCTTCTAAACACTGTAGTTAGTCGTAAAGAGAACAGCTGGACAACACACCACAGGAACTTCTAAACACTGTAGTTAGTCGTAAAGAGAACAGCTGGACAACACACCACAGGAACTTCTAAACACTGTAGTGAGTCGTAAAGAGAACAGCTGGAAAACACACCACAGGAACTTCTAAACACTGTAGTTAGTCGTAAAGAGAACAGCTGGACAACACAACACAGGAACCTCTAAACACTGTAGTTAGTCGTAAAGAGAACAGCTGGAAAACACACCACAGGAACTTCTAAACACTGTAGTTAGTCGTAAAGAGAACAGCTGGACAACACACCACAGGAACTTCTAAACACTGTAGTTAGTCGTAAAGAGAACAGCTGGAAAACACACCACAGGAACTTCTAAACACTGTAGTTAGTCGTAAAGAGAACAGCTGGACAACACACCACAGGAACTTCTAAACACTGTAGTTAGTCGTAAAGAGAACAGCTGGACAACACAACACAGGAACTTCTAAACACTGTAGTTAGTCGTAAAGAGAACAGCTGGACAACACACCACAGGAACTTCTAAACACTGTAGTTAGTCGCAAAGAGAACAGCTGGAAAACACACCACAGGAACTTCTAAACACTGTAGTTAGTCGTAAAGAGAACAGCTGGACAACACACCACAGGAACTTCTAAACACTGTAGTTAGTCGTATACCTACTGGTATAACGATGATACGATGACAACCATACCTGAGGTCTACCTACTGGTATAACGATGATAAGATGACAACCACACCTGAAGTCTACCGACTGGTATAACAATGATAAGATGACAACCATACGTGAAGTCTACCTACTCGTATAACGATGACAAGATGACAATCATACCTGAAGTCTACCTACTGGTATAACGATGACAAGATGACAATCATACGTGAAGTCTACCTACTGGTATAACGATGAAAAGATGACAATCATACCTGAAGTCTACCTACTGGTATAACGATGATAAGATGACAACCATACCTGAAGTCTACCTACTGGTATAACGATGATATGACAACCATACCTGAAGTCTACCTACTGGTATAACGATGATATGACAACCATACCTGAAGTCTACCTACTGGTATAACAATGATATGATGACAATCATACCTGAAGTCTACCTACTGGTATAACAATGATAAGATGACAACCATACCTGAAGTCTACCTACTGGTATAACGATGATATGATGACAACCATACCTGAAGTCTACCTACTCGTATAACGATGACAAGATGACAATCATACCTGAAGTCTACCTACTGGTATAACGATGACAAGATGACAATCATACGTGAAGTCTACCTACTGGTATAACGATGAAAAGATGACAATCATACCTGAAGTCTACCTACTGGTATAACGATGATAAGATGACAACCATACCTGAAGTCTACCTACTGGTATAACGATGATATGACAACCATACCTGAAGTCTACCTACTGGTATAACGATGATATGACAACCATACCTGAAGTCTACCTACTGGTATAACAATGATATGATGACAATCATACCTGAAGTCTACCTACTGGTATAACAATGATATGATGACAATCATACCTGAAGTCTTCCTACTGGTATTACGATGATAAGATGACAACCATACCTGAAGTCTACCTACTGGTATAACGATGATATGACAACCATACCTGAAGTCTACCTACTGGTATAACGATGATATGACAACCATACCTGAAGTCTACCTACTGGTATAACAATGATATGACGACAATCATACCTGAAGTCTACCTACTGGTATAACAATGATATGACGACAATCATACCTGAAGTCTACCTACTGGTATAACGATGATAAGATGACAACCATACCTGAAGTCTACCTACTGGTATAACAATGATATGACAACCATACGTGAAGTCTACCTACTGGTATACCGATGATATGACAACCATACCTGAAGTCTACCTACTGGTATAACAATGATATGATGACAATCATACCTGAAGTCTACCTACTGGTATAACAATGATATGATGACAATCATACCTGAAGTCTACCTACTGGTATAACGATGATAAGATGACAACCATACCTGAAGTCTACCTACTGGTATAACGATGATAAGATGACAACCATACCTGAAGTCTACCTACTGGTATAACGATGATAAGATGACAACCATACCTGAAGTCTACCTACTGGTATAACGATGATAAGATGACAACCATACCTGAAGTCTACCTACTGGTATAACGATGATAAGATGACAATCATACCTGAAGTCTACCTACTGGTATAACGATGATAAGATGACAACCATACCTGAAGTCCACCTACTGGTATAACGATGATATGACAACCATACCTGAAGTCTACCTACTGGTATAACGATAAGATGACAATCATACCTGAAGTCTACCTACTGGTATAACGATGATAAGATGACAATCATACCTGAAGTCTACCTACTGGTATAACGATGATATGATGACAATAATACCTGAAGTCTACCTACTGGGAAAAGGATGATATGATGACAATCATACCTGAAGTCTACCTACTGGGAAAAGGATGATATGATGACAATCATACCTGAAGTCTACCTACTGGGAAAAGGATGATATGATGACAATCATACCTGAAGTCTACCTACTGGGAAAAGGATGATATGATGACAATCATACCTGAAGTCTACCTACTGGTATAACAATGACAAGATGACAACCATACCTGAAGTCTACCTACTGGTATAACGATGATATGACAACCATACCTGAAGTCTACCTACTGGTATAACGATGATAAGATGACAATCATAGCTGAAGTCTACCTACTGGTATAACGATGATAAGATGACAATCATAGCTGAAGTCTACCTACTGGTATAACGATGATAAGATGACAATCATACCTGAAGTCTACCTACTGGTATAACGATGATAAGATGACAATCATACCTGAAGTCTACCTACTGGTATAACGATGATAAGATGACAACCATACCTGAAGTCCACCAACTGGTATAACGATGATATGACAACCATACCTGAAGTCTACCTACTGGTATAACGATGATAAGATGACAATCATACCTGAAGTCTACCTACTGGTATAACGATGATAAGATGACAATCATACGTGAAGTCTACCTACTGGTATAACGATGATATGATGACAATCATACCTGAAGTCTACCTACTGGTATAACAATGACAAGATGACAACCATACCTGAAGTCAACCTACTGGTATAACGATGATAAGATGACAACCATACCTGAAGTCTACCTACTGGTATAACGATGATATGACAACCATACCTGAAGTCTACCTACTGGTATAACGATGATAAGATGACAACCATACCTGAAGTCTACCTACTGGTATAAAGATGATATGACAACCATACCTGAAGTCTACCTACTGGTATAACGATGATAAGATGATAATCATACCTGAAGTCTACCTACTGGTATAACAATGATATGATGACAATCATACCTGAAGTCTACCTACTGGTATAACAATGATATGATGACAACCATACGTGAAGTCTACCTACTGGTATAACAATGATAAGATGACAATCATACGTGAAGTCTACCTACTGGTATAACGATGATATGATGACAATCACACCTGAAGTCTACCTACTGGTATAACGATGACAAGATGACAATCACACCTGAAGTCTACCTACTGGTATAACGATGACAAGATGACAATCACACCTGAAGTCTACCTACTGGTATAACGATGATAAGATGACAATCATACCTGAAGTCTACCTACTGGTATAACGATGATATGATGACAACCATACGTGAAGTCTACCTACTGGTATAACAATGATAAGATGACAATCATACCTGAAGTCTACCTACTGGTATAACGATGATATGCTGACAACCATACCTGAAGTCTACCTACTGGTATAACAATGATAAGATGACAATCATACCTGAAGTCTACCTACTGGTATACCAATGATATGATGACAACCATACCTGAAGTCTACCTACTGGTATAACAATGATAAGATGACAACCACACCTGAAGTCTACCTACTGGTATAACGATGATAAGATGACAATCATACGTGAAGTCTACCTACTGGTATAACAATGATAAGATGACAATCATACGTGAAGTCTACCTACTGGTATAACAATGATAAGATGACAATCATACCTGAAGTCTACCTACTAATATAACGATGATAAGATGACAATCATACCTGAAGTCTACCTACTGGTATAACAATGATATGATGACAACCATACCTGAAGTCTACCTTCTGGTATAACGATGATATGATGACAACCATACGTGAAGTCTACCTACTGGTATAACGATGATAAGATGACAATCATACGTGAAGTCTACCTACTGGTATAACAATGATAAGATGACAATCATACCTGAAGTCTACCTACTAGTATAACGATGATAAGATTACAATCATACCTGAAGTCTACCTACTGGTATAACAATGATAAGATGACAACCATACCTGAAGTCTACCTACTGGTATAACGATGATATGATGACAACCATACCTGAAGTCTACCTACTGGTATAACGATGATATGATGACAACCATACCTGAAGTCTACCTACTGGTATAACGATGATATGATGACAACCATACTTGAAGTCTACCTACTGGTATAACAATGATAAGATGACAACCATACCTGAAGTCTACCTACTGGTATAACGATGATATGATGACAACCATACCTGAAGTCTACCTACTGGTATAACGATGAAAAGATGACAACCATACCTGAAGTCTACCTACTGGTATAACGATGATATGATGACAACCATACGTGAAGTCTACCTACTGGTATAACGATGATATGATGACAATCATACGTGAAGTCTACCTACTGGTATAACGATGAAAAGATGACAACCATACCTGAAGTCTACCTACTGGTATAACGATGATATGATGACAATCATACGTGAAGTCTACCTATTGGTATAACGATGATAAGATGACAATCATACCTGAAGTCTACCTACTGGTATAACAATGATATGATGACAACCATACCTGAAGTCTACCTACTGGTATAACGATGATATGATGACAACCATACCTGAAGTCTACCTACTGGTATAACAATGATAAGATGACAACCATACCTGAAGTCTACCTACTGGTATAACGATGATATGATGACAACCATACCTGAAGTCTACCTACTGGTATAACAATGATAAGATGACAACCATACCTGAAGTCTACCTACTGGTATAACGATGATATGATGACAATCATACGTGAAGTCTACCTACTGGTATAACGATGATATGATGACAATCATACGTGAAGTCTACCTACTGGTATAACGATGATAAGATGACGACCATACGTGAAGTCTACCTACTGGTATAACAATGATATGATGACAATCATACCTGAAGTCTACCTACTGGTATAACGATGATATGATGACAATCATACCTGAAGTCTACCTACTGGTATAACGATGATAAGATGACAACCATACCTGAAGTCTACCTTCTGGTATAACGATGATATGATGACAACCATACCTGAAGTCTACCTACTGGTATAACGATGATATGACGACAATCATACCTGAAGTCTACCTACTGGTATAACGATGATATGACGACAATCATACCTGAAGTCTACCTACTGGTATAACGATGATATGACGACAATCATACCTGAAGTCTACCTACTGGTATAACGATGATATGACGACAATCATACCTGAAGTCTACCTACTGGTATAACGATGATATGACGACAATCATACCTGAAGTCTACCTACTGGTATAACGATGATATGACGACAATCATACGTGAAGTCTACCTACTGGTATAACGATGATATGATGACAATCATACGTGAAGTCTACCTACTGGTATAACAATGATATGATGACAATCATACCTGAAGTCTACCTACTGGTATAACGATGATATGATGACAATCATACGTGAAGTCTACCTACTGGTATAACAATGATATGATGATAAGAATACGTGAAGTCTACCTACTGGTATAACGATGATAAGATGACAATCATACCTGAAGTCTACCTACTGGTATAACGATGATAAGATGACAATCATACCTGAAGTCTACCTACTGGTATAACGATGACAAGATGACAACCATACCTGAAGTCTACCTACTGGTATAACGATGATATGATGACGACCATACGTGAAGTCTACCTACTGGTATAACAATGATATGATGACGACCATACCTGAAGTCTACCTACTGGTATAACGATGATATGATGACGACCATACGTGAAGTCTACCAACTGGTATAACGATGATAAGATGGCAACCATACGTGAAGTCTACCTACTGGTATAACAATGATAAGATGACGACCATACGTGAAGTCTACCTACTGGTATAACGATGATATGATGACGACCATACGTGAAGTCTACCAACTGGTATAACGATGATAAGATGACAACCATACGTGAAGTCTACCTACTGGTATAACAATGATATGATGACAACCATACGTGAAGTCTACCTACTGGTATAACGATGATATGACAACCATACCTGAAGTCTACCTACTGGTATAACGATGATATGATGACGACCATACGTGAAGTCTACCTACTGGTATAACAATGATATGATGACGACCATACCTGAAGTCTACCTACTGGTATAACGATGATATGATGACGACCATACGTGAAGTCTACCAACTGGTATAACGATGATAAGATGGCAACCATACGTGAAGTCTACCTACTGGTATAACAATGATAAGATGACGACCATACGTGAAGTCTACCTACTGGTATAACGATGATATGATGACGACCATACGTGAAGTCTACCAACTGGTATAACGATGATAAGATGGCAACCATACGTGAAGTCTACCTACTGGTATAACAATGATAAGATGACGACCATACGTGAAGTCTACCTACTGGTATAACGATGATATGATGACGACCATACGTGAAGTCTACCAACTGGTATAACGATGATAAGATGACAACCATACGTGAAGTCTACCTACTGGTATAACAATGATATGATGACAACCATACGTGAAGTCTACCTACTGGTATAACGATGATAAGATGACGACCATACCTGAAGTCTACCTACTGGTATAACGATGAGAAGATGACGACCATACGTGAAGTCTACCTACTGGTATAACAATGATATAGTCATGAATAGTGCCCACAGAGAACATACAATGATACGACCCAAGTCAGCAAATGGGAGTGTGGTGAAAACATGGTAAACAAAATAAATCAGGAACTACAAGTATGGTAAAACGGTGGTAATCATATTTACCTACAGATTAACATAATTTTACAGTATTAGATGAAACACAGTCCGTGTAAGGTGGGACAATCCTATAGTCAAATAAGGGCTTATTACAAAACAAACGTATTATGTTGTTTGTATACAGAAGAGGTCGAATACTATAAGAAAAGATACTAAGTACAATAGTATTAAAACCATTTACAATACAGTTGGTTGTTCGATTCCTTCAGAGCAAAGCCACTGTTGGGTTTACCAAGCCCGGGACATCTGTATTGTAGCTTTACCACTGTCTTATCGAGGGACAGAGCTTTTACCTCAACATAGTGAACCTACATTTTAAAAACACTTAGCGCCCCCATTAGTAATTTATTCTTAGGAATTACTTAAAAACCTCGTCTACTGAGATAAAAACGATTTATCACACACTACACAGTAATTTTTGGGGGGTCCAACCCTCACCAGTAACCATCTCAAACAGTATTTCGAAATTAACCCAACTTTATATAGTAAGCACGTGGCGACTTCACTTTCTAGACAGTGAACTACAACGTGACGCCAAGGTGGTCACCAGCACTATAAGTTAATTACTAGTAAGTGAACACATAAAAAGTTCCTTTAATTGTAAAACTGTTTAACAACTGTATAATTAAAAGCTTGAAAACGCACATCTGAGTGGAATACCTGTAACAGAAGGTAATATATTATTAAAAACTTGTAGAGACATTACTGTGAGTTTACACACGTATATATACACAAAAAACTACGGTGAGAAGTGACGTCACATTTCTGTTACCCTCATACAAACTATTACGTGGTCGGTTGCTAAGTTCCCTAGAGACACACAAATCCATTTAATCCAACTTGTTGTTTCTATTTATGTATCTTACAGATCACTAGGTGTCTCCAACGCTGTTCAGAATAAAGACATAAATCGTGTTAACAAAGTTTAATGAGTATTCATCCACGCCTTGCTAACCAACACGTCGCCATTACACATAAAACAAACGTCCTCTTTAACACTAAACTAGTAAAATGTCATGTCCATACATGAGTACTTATTTTCTCTAGAAAGAGACCAAATGGTTTTAAAACTTTGAAGCTGTTTTACAACGACCTACCGGCCTCTTTGTTAGTTATATCAGTACAGAACTAAAAAGAGGAAAATACCTTTTATCATGAGATCTTTTCTAAAACCATTTCAATGGAGAATTTTAAAAGTAGCTGGTTCTATATCTTACATCAGACACGTTCTTTAAATAAATGTTTCTGTTAAACGTTAAATAAAAGCTACTCAAAATGACCAGTGTTAGACCTAGTGTGAATAAGTCATTTTTTAAATGGACATCTCTGATGGCAACTGGCATCCAGTCTCATGGTAAAACCATTAATGATTTTATGTTCCAATATTTTGCATCTTTTGTGATTGATGACCTGAGTGGTTTCGTCTTGCACTGTATTTTCTTATCGGGCACTGACCACAAGTGTCCAAGGAAGTCATGACAAAGATTAACTGTCGGCATGGGGCATTATACTGGTTCTATACCAATTTCAATATATTTTGTTCTACAGAAATGTACATCTCCAAGGTTTTCATATTTTGAGGACCTTTCGATTCGGATGATGAAAGACAATTTGTCCCTTCAACAAAAACCAACATCCACCTATAACCAACGATATACGACTTCAATCCTAATTTTTCCTCAGATGTTACCTTCACGATACATTTCTATACATTACCATTACGCAATTACGAACGCCAACATTAAGTAAATACTGGGGTTCCAAAGAGTTTCGATGAGATTTGCAGCTTTGATATAAGGATTCGTCTGAAATGATAACCGTTACCATGGTAATAAGAATTAGATATGCACATTGTTATGACGACCATCACGTAACATACATTTTTCATGTTGTTCGACTCTTATGTTCAGTTTCAGAATAAAACTACTGAAAGTAAAAAATATTCCCAAAAGTCTCATAAAATAAATCAATTTGAAGTTTCCAACTTGGACTGTCATGAAAATAGCAAATGTGACATTTAAGTTAGTATTTTTTATTGTTTTATATAACAATAGCACTTACACTGTTTCGTAAAGTAATACACGTCTTTATACACTGAACGTCAAAAACGTCTGAGACTCTGGTATTTTTAACCACTGGACAGCATCAAAAGAATTTTGCCTTGGTTTTTTTTTTTAAACGAATTAAATAACTGAATTTTAACTTTTATAATACGCCCACAACTGAAAGTTCTGAACGTGTCTCGAACCCAAAATTCTTACGTCGCCAGTCTTGTAAACTTAGTCATCAATCAAAATACTAATAAAAAAGTATTCTACCAACAGCTGTTGATAAATAAATCAGTGCAACAGAACAGAGAATATTTATAGACAACTTTTGGTAGCAAGAACATGAAATAATTACGCATGCGCATAAACTTGTAAATGTTCTTCGATACAAAAGGCTTTGATTTAAAAAATCAAAATATTTTTAGTATAATTAAAAATGTAAAACAAACGTTGGCTGGGTTACTGCGGATCAGTTAAAAATAGTCAACAACCTGCTTTTGACGGCTTCGAGACAAAGATTCCTCGTCTCTTGCACCAAAAGCACTGTTAAAAACACGCGAGTACTTCACGTGGTAGCATAGCAACTAACACGGTGGCACAGATTGGGTTAAGTAATCCAGGTCGCCAATGGAACCCGTATTTTGATTAATGGAAAGTGCTATTTGTGTGCTGTTACCGAAAAGGAGTTGTTTTTTTTTTTCGTGTTAAGTTTTGAGGCCAATATAGCGGAAGCATGTATCTATTTAACAATCGGTTTCTTCACCGAATCGTAAATACTGACGTGAATCTAACAGAAGAGACTCTTTGTGCAATTTCTTAGCATTTGAAAGACCTAATGTGCAATTACACACTTACGATAATTCTCCATACCGGAAGTCTGTCTACAGCACGAGCTACCAGACAAGTGTAACAAATTGCTCAGTGGCAATGGGCCAGTTGAATATTTGGTCGAACACAAATCGTCTTTAATTATCAGACGCAGCCATTCTTTCTTTGGCAAATCGCCAAATAATAATACAATGTCGAGCTGCCAGCTCCACGTGTTAAATAATAGAAAAATAGCAGAAACTGTAAACTTTAGTCATTGGAATATGCGACGCACTTTTTAAAGTATACAGCGACCTCTTTTCCGAGTAAAGGAAAATTAAAACAAAATACCTTAAATTTTATTTTATATATGGCGCACGATGGCGCTTTACGTAAGTCATGTTGTGCTTTCACAAAACATCTTTTAATAGATTCTGCAACCAGCAATATATTCTCTTAAATATAGTGCCATCTCAGTTTTACGTCTGGTAATTACGAACAATAATAAAGTTCCTTTAATTTTGGCGACCGAGCCTTAAAAAATAGACCGGTCCGATTTTTCTCCCCACAATTTCATCCATTTTTGTTTTTACCCACCTGGTAATTTCACAACATTGACCTTTCCTTTTCCAAACGTTACTTGTAATTTCAGGATTGCTTCTAAATTATATAAAAATCAAGAAACATTTTCTACAAAACATATAGACGACTTATGGGACTGTTTACTTCCATTAGTAATATACTTCCGGTAAGTGCGTGTAGGGATATGCGTAGTGAACGTAACCATGTGAGCCGTTTTCCGGTACGTTGAGTAATGGCGCCGCCATCTTCCAAGAAAAGTGGTCTAGTTTTATGATGCAGTGTTTGTTTTTAAATTTCATGCAAAGCTACACGAGGGCTATCTGCGATAGCCGTCCCTAATTTGGCAGTGTAAGACTAGAGGGAAGACAGCTAGTCATCAATACCCACCGCCAACTCTTGGGCTACTCTTTTATCGAGGAATAGTGAGATTGACTGTCACATTATAATGCCCCCACAGCTGAAAAGGCGAGCATGTTTGGTGCGACTGGGATTCGAACCCGGGGCCCTCAGATGACGAGTCGAACGCCTCAACACACCTGACCATACTGACCCCATGATGCAGTGTCGCTGATACTACAGGTATGTGACATTTATTTATAAAAAGGTTACCACAGGATATGACCCCAGACCTCTTCTGCAGAGATTCCTTTGTCAATTGTTACTGCTGGCAACCTGAAGGAAAACGTATCTCACCTACTTTTCCCGTACTACAGAACAGGTAAGATGAAACAAGGTTCGATCTAATGAAAAACGAGTGAAATAAACTTTTAATATGGAAAAGAATTAATATGATTTCCATATCACTCAGAGTTGGTCCACGTACAGCCCGTTTTTAAGAGAGAATTGACGAGTCGTGTTAATTTACGACTACAGCCGGGTTAGCAAAATTAGTGTCACGGTTGCTGACCTGTAAGGATTTCGTAGAAGTTCACTACACGAACGGAAATAATGAAATGTGTAAACTTACGATACTCAAAGGAATTAAAACAATGGACCTCACAAACTTACGATACTCAGAGGAATTAAAACAATGGACCTCACAACCGTACGATACTCTGAGGAATTAAAAAAAAGGACCTCACAAACGTACGATACTCTGAGGAATTAAAACAATGGACCTCACAAACTTACGATACTCAGAGGAATTAAAACAATGGACCTCACAAACGTACGATACTCTGAGGAATTAAAACAAAGGACCTCACAAACGTACGATACTCTGAGGAATTAAAACAATGGACCTCACAAACTTACGATACTCAGAGGAATTAAAACAATGGACCTCACAAACGTATGATACTCTGAGGAATTAAAACAAAGGACCTCACAAACGTACGATACTCTGAGGAATTAAAACAAAGGACCTCACAAACGTACGATACTCTGAGGAATTAAAACAAAGGACCTCACAAACTTACGATACTCGGAGGAATTAAAACAAAGGACCTCACAAACTTACGATACTCAGAGGAATTAAAACAAAGGACCTCACAAACTTACGATACTCAGAGGAATTAAAACAAAGGACCTCACAAACTTATGATACTCAGAGAAATTAAAACAATGGACCTCACAAATTTACGATCACAGGAATACAAAAAAAAAAAAAACATACCAAAAAACCTGAGCATAAAGTCAGTGAGAAAACATGAAAATAATTGTGGAACCACACACCTTAAATATCTGTCATAAATGGAAAAAGTTCGATATATGTATATATATTATAATCATGTTTAACATAGCTAGAAGATCTGATTTTCCACATATATGCTATTGTGAGAAACCACGTGCTACCAGAGTACATTAAATTAGTTCGAAGTGTCACGTAATTTTATTATTTTTTTATCAAGTGATGTTAAAAACTTAATATAATATGCTGTGGGAGTACTGCAGATTTAACGTGTTGGTTGGAGTACTGCAGAATTAACGTGTTGGTTGGAGTACTGCAGAATTAACGTGTTGGTTGGAGTACTGCAGAATTAACGTGTTGGTTGGAGTACTGCAGAATTAACGTGTTGGTTGGAGTACTGCAGATTTAACGTGTTGGTTGGAGTACTGCAGATTTAACGTGTTGTGGGAGTACTGCAGATTTAACGTGTTGGTTGGAGTACTGCAGAATTTAACGTGCTGGTTGGAGTACTGCAGATTTAACGTGCTGTGGGAGTACTGCAGATTTAACGTGCTGTGGAGTACTGCAGATTTAACGTGTTGTGGGAGTACTGCAGATTTAACGTGTTGTACCGCAGGAGTACTGCAGATTTAACGTGCTGTGGGAGTACTGCAGATTTAACGTGCTGTGGGAGTACTGCAGATTTAACGTGTTGTGGGAGTACTGCAGATTTAACGTGTTGTGGGAGTACTGCAGATTTAACGTGTTGTGGGAGTACTGCAGATTTAACGTGTTGTGGGAGTACTGCAGATTTAACGTGTTGTGGGAGTACTGCAGATTTAACGTGTTGGTTGGAGTACTGCAGATTTAACGTGTTGGTTGGAGTACTGCAGATTTAACGTGTTGGTTGGAGTACTGCAGATTTAACGTGTTGGTTGGAGTACTGCAGATTTAACGTGTTGGTTGGAGTACTGCAGATTTAACGTGTTGTGGGAGTACTGCAGATTTAACGTGTTGTGGGAGTACTGCAGATTTAACGTGTTGTGGGAGTACTGCAGATTTAACGTGTTGTGGGAGTACTGCAGATTTAACGTGTTGTGGGAGTACTGCAGATTTAACGTGCTGTGGGAGTACTGCAGATTTAACGTGTTGTGGGAGTACTGCAGATTTAACGTGTTGTGGGAGTACTGCAGATTTAACGTGTTGTGGGAGTACTGCAGATTTAACGTGTTGTGGGAGTACTGCAGATTTAACGTGTTGTGGGAGTACTGCAGATTTAACGTGTTGTGGGAGTACTGCAGATTTAACGTGTTGTGGGAGTACTGCAGATTTAACGTGTTGTGGGAGTACTGCAGATTTAACGTGTTGTGGGAGTACTGCAGATTTAACGTGTTGTGGGAGTACTGCAGATTTAACGTGTTGTGGGAGTACTGCAGATTTAACGTGTTGTGGGAGTACTGCAGATTTAACGTGTTGTGGGAGTACTGCAGATTTAACGTGTTGTGGGAGTACTGCAGATTTAACGTGTTGTGGGAGTACTACAGATTTAACGTGTTGTGGGAGTACTACAGATTTAACGTGTTGTGGGAGTACTACAGATTTAACGTGTTGTGGGAGTACTACAGATTTAACGTGTTGTGGGAGTACTACAGATTTAACGATGTTGTGGGAGTACTACAGATTTAGCGTGTTGTGGGAGTACTACAGATTTAACAGATTTAACGTGTTGTGGGAGTACTACAGATTTAACGTGTTGTGGGAGTACTACAGATTTAACGTGTTGTGGGAGTACTACAGATTTAAGCGTGTTGTGGGAGTACTACAGATTTAACGTGTTGTGGGAGTACTACAGATTTAACGTGTTGTGGGAGTACTACAGATTTAACGTGTTGTGGGAGTACTACAGATTTAGCGTGTTGTGGGAGTACTACAGATTTAACGTGTTGTGGGAGTACTACAGATTTAACGTGTTGTGGGAGTACTACAGATTTAACGTGTTGTGGGAGTACTACAGATTTAACGTGTTGTGGGAGTACTACAGATTTAACGTGTTGTGGGAGTACTACAGACTTAATATGTTGTGGGAGTACTACAGATTTAATATGTTGTTGGTTGGAGTATTAAAAATTTAATGGATTAGAAGATGGTCAAAAATTAGGTTATTTAGGGAAAAGTTTGAATCCAAGGGCTGACTGACCACTGAACAACTTCCTTCATTTTCAATAAATATAATAGTTACACCTTTCACTCATCTTTTTAACATGTTCAAATTCTTTTGGTTTGTTTGTAGTTAAGCACAAAATGACAGAATCTGTACTTTTCCCACGTCGGGCAGGGAAATCCAGCTTCCACCATTATCAGTTTGCAAACACATTGTTGTGACCCTGGGGCCATGTTTGACAAGTAACATACTTGAAATGTTGAAAGAAAGAATAAAAAATGTATTTAAAAAAACATTAAAAACTTATTGTTCATTCTTGTGTTACCTTGGAGCAAAGTGTCAAAAAAATTGTCGTTTTTTATGTTGTAATACTTAACACATTAAAATATTGTTCATTTTACACTTGTGTCGTTTTGGAGGAATGTGTTGTAAACATAATTACACCCTTCATTAAATCTACATTATTACAGTATTTAGTAACTGAAGTCTATACACGAGCTAGAAACTAGCCTTATCAGTATGGACCCTTATGTTTTTGTTTTATTTCATATAAGTAGGAAACAGATGTGCTACTCTGGTCACATAATTTGTTTGTTTGTTATTGAACTTTAAATGAAGTTATTCCAAGCTTACCTGAACGAGTTGCATATATCTCAGCAAGACAGAGAAGACAGCTAGTCAACATTACCAACTGCCAATGAATAATGGAATTCACCATTATGTTATAACACCCACACAGCTGAAAAGGCAAGCATGTTCTCGGACGGCATTTCAACCTACTCTCCTTAGTCTGTTAGTTTGAGTACCCTAGTCATTAGACTAAGTGTATAGTTATATAGTAAATCTGACAGGGATGATAAGTCAACCGAAGAAGAGACTCACTTGATACGATGAGATTGCAAAGTGGTTAATGCTAGCATTAACAAGGCTATAGTATGTAGTAATGAACAACAGAAAATTAATGGTCACAATTGTGGACTTTTAAATTATTTATATTACAAACTATTTTTGGGTTCATTACTTTGTTGATCACGGGTCCTCAAGTGGGTTCATTACTTTGTTGATTACGGGTCCTCAAGTGGGTTCATTACTTTGTTGATTACGGGTCCTCAAGTGGGTTCATTACTTTGTTGATCAAGGGCCCTCAAGTGGGTTCATTACTTTGTTGATCACGGGTCCTCAAGTGGGTTCATTACTTTGTTGATCACGGGTCCTCAAGTGGGTTCATTACTTTGTTGATCACGGGTCCTCAAGTGGGTTCATTACTTTGTTGATCACGGGTCCTCAAGTGGGTTCATTACTTTGTTGATCACGGGTCCTCAAGTGGGTTCATTACTTTGTTGATCACGGGTCCTCAAGTGGGTTCATTATTTTGTTGATCACGGGTCCTCAAGTGGGTTCATTATTTTGTTGATCACGGGTCCTCAAGTGGGTTCATTATTTTGTTGATCACGGGTCCTCAAGTAGGTTCATTATTTTGTGTATTACAGGTCCTGAAGAATGTTAAAAAAAGCCAGTTTCCAGGAGCCCATATCAGAGTTGTATGTTCTTATAATGACTAATTTACAGCCTACCACAACTGTACAGCTATAAATATTTATTTACAGCTTTTAGTAGAATTTTGGACCTCTTGATATCTGCTGGGGTGTATTCTGTTAAAGTGTTGTCTGCATTCTACTTAATACAATGTTAACAATGTAGGTTTGAGACACTTCCTGTTACTGTTTAAATATTCCACCGATATTTTAGGCTTAATCCAACCAGTAAAATAAATACCTTTCATAGCTGAAGATGAAGTGATTTTACGATAAAATGATTATAGCTTACTGTCACAGATACTTGTACAAATGATCTGTTTTGCCCGAGCAAAGAAAAAAAATGTACTTTAAAAGAAACACTTTACCATATCAATACTGCAGATCTGTTGCTGTAAATAAAATATACAGCACATTATGGAATAGATGGCACTCTTATGAACAGCCTGTTTAAGTAGATCAACATCATTGAAGGATGACCACATCCTGTAGACAAAAATGCTGACTAAAAACTGGAAAATAAAGGTTAAAATTATTCAAATGTTAACTGAACATGTTAAAGAAAGACATTCCAAGTTATGAAAAAGAAATAATGGTCTGTATACTGTAAAGATGCAGACAAAACTGTGTAGGGAATGAAAGGTGTTACTTAACCCTGAAACAAGAACTTGATACAAGTCATGTAAGGATCAAGAATTTCAGTTTTCATATTGAATAAAAATGAAAATAATCTCTCATGGAGAAAAAAAAATCATGAAAACAGGGACTATTGTTCAATATCACGACCCCATTCGAGAGAGAGAGAAGTCACGAAAACAGAGACTATTGTTCAATATCACGATCCCATTCGAGAGAGAGAGAAGTAACGAAAACAGGGACTATTGTTCAATATCATGATCCCATTCGAGAGAGAGAAGTCACGAAAACAGGGACTATCGTTCAATATCACGATCCCATTCGAGAGAGAGAAGTAACGAAAACAGGGACTATCGTTCAATATCACGATCCCATTCGAGAGAGAGAAGTCATGAAAACAGGAACTATTGTTTAATATCACGATCCCATTAGAGAGAGAGAAGTCATGAAAACAGGAACTATTGTTTAATATCACGGTCCCATTAGAGAGAGAGAAGTCATGAAAACAGGAACTATTGTTTAATATCACGATCCCATTAGAGAGAGAGAGGTCATGAAAACAGGAACTATTGTTCAATATCACGATCCCATTAGAGAGAGAGAGGTCATGAAAACAGGAACTATTGTTCAATATCATGATAACAATCAAGACAGAAGAGTCACAATCCCATTCGAGAGAGAGAAGTCATGAAAACAAACAGTTACTTTTTGGTCTGTGAACAACATTTCTTGAAGGGTGTTTGATCCTCTGAATCCTTATCTTTATGAGACTGGCAGTTTCTGTTAAACATACATCAAGAAATGTCAATCAAAACTCAATTTTGCTTTTAAGACAGCACGACATTAGATTCACAATTGTCTGACTTAACAAAATGTAAGTTTTAGAATCTTTTAAAGATTTAAAAATCTTGCACAATTTAGTTACTGATTCTTCTGTATTTATATATTGGTCTAAACGTCATTCAGACGATGGCCATCATTAGAAATTCCACCAGCAAATGTTCATTAATGTTCTATTACAACATGATTAGGCCCAGCATGGCCAGGTAGTTAAGGCACTCGAGGGGAGCAAATTCATATCCCCGTCACACCAAACATGCTCGCCTTTTCAGCTGTGGGGTCATTATAATGTGACAGTCAATCTCACTATTCCTTGATAAAAGAATAGCCCAAGAGTTGGCAGTGGGTGGTGATGACTAGCTTCCTTCCCTCGAATCTTGAGCTGCTACATTAGGGACAGCTAGCACAGATAGCCCTCATGAAGCTCTGTGCATAATTCAAACCACACAACATGATTAATTTATCAATGATAAAATTTTCTTTCATCTTGGATAAATTTCAAAGTAGTTTGGAGAGAGTAAAAGATTCTTGGATGGCATTATCCAAGTTAGGCAGTTCTACAATAGCTGTGTAAACAATGGTAAAAGTGTCACAACTACTGAGCCAATGAAGTAATTTCTTCAAAATTTACAATTTTAATAAACTTTGGACATGAGTTGGTCCTCTAGTAGACCTTTGAATTCTTGAGTGGTTCACACCTGTGAAATATCACGAAATATTCTCCCAGACTTTAAGCTTTTGGAACATTGTAAAAATAACAATCAATCCCTAAACAGAGACTGTTGGTGACAATGGGCTGTTGACTGGCTGCCTTCTCTCTGGTGCAAACTTCAAAATTAATGATGTTAGTAGATAACACTGCTGTAAACACAAATTATTTGCTTTATATTTATCTACATTTGGTACTTTTCTTCTGTGAACTCAAGTTCACACTCAAGGTGGGAAAGTTTATTACAATAAATGTTATTTAAACGAGACAACTCACCCAGCAGAACAGATTGAACGCCACCACCAGCGATAGTCTTCTGCTGACAGCTGGAAGTAAGTGAGGGCAATAGAAATGCAGCCTGTAACACTGATTAAGATAATGGACACGATAAACAAGACCCGTACAAGGTTAATGCGCTCTCGACCAAACTGTAGCAAAGATGTAGTACAGCTCCACTGATACAGCACTGAAATTTAAACACAAAAGAGAAGTGAATTACTTGTTTAAACATCTGTGTCATACAAAATGGATTTTATTCTGGGAAGTTTGACACACTGGATTGTTACATACAAAGCCAAAATACAGAAAGTAAAATGTTTACATTGTACTGTGACTCCTATATGACTAGTCACACAGTAATAAATTCAACTGGTTATTATTCATGTGATTAAATGCTAAGAAACTATGTAGTACACAATAAACAAGACAATCTCTCATTTACAATCCTTAACCTTTCAAGACTGGTACAACAATATTAACCTGTAATAACGAATAGCTGGAGCCCAATCTATTTAAATATATGCACACAACCCAAATTACATGATACCAAAGTACTTATCAGAAAACCTACCTTACAAATGACTAGTCACAGATGATACATGTATTATAGGGTTTATACTAGATTCACTTAATATATAAAAAGTTATCTTTTTCAAATAGTTCATGTACATTCAAGATCTTCTAACTGAGCTATTTGTCACCAAGAAATCTGTCATATTTTATTGTGGAGGATTTCTACCCTTCAGTTACTCACCAGGAGAGATACAAATCCTCCAATAGCACAATGTGACATAATTGTTTAGTAACAAGAACTTTCACTTACTGACCTGAAGGGTTAAAAATCCTCCAACACCACAATGTGACATAACTGTTTAGTAACAAGAACTTTCACTTACTGACCTGAAGGGTAAAAATCCTCCAACAGCACAATGTGACATAACTGTTTAGTAACAAGAACTTTCACTTACTGACCTGAAGGGTTAAAAATCCTCCAACAGCACAATGTGACATAACTGTTTAGTAACAAGAACCTTCACTTACTGACCTGAAGGGTTAAAAATCCTCCAACAGCACAATGTGACATAACTGTTTAGTAACAAGAACTTTCACTTATTGACCTGAAGGGTAAAAATCCTCCAACAGCACAGTGTGACATAACTGTTTAGTAACAAGAACTTTCACTTACTGACCTGAAGGGTTAAAAATCCTCCAACAGCACAATGTGACATAATTGTTTAGTAACAAGAACTTTCACTTACTGACCTGAAGGGTTAAAAATCCTCCAACAGCACAATGTGACATAACTGTTTAGTAACAAGAACCTTCACTTACTGACCTGAAGGGTTAAAAATCCTCCAACAGCACAATGTGACATAACTGTTTAGTAACAAGAACTTTCACTTACTGACCTGAAGGGTAAAATCCTCCAACAGCACAGTGTGACATAACTGTTTGGTAACAAGAACTTTCACTTACTGATCTGAAGGGTTAAAATCCTCTAGCAGCACAATGTGACATAATTGTTTAGTAACAATAACCTTCACTTACTGACCTGAATGGTTAAAAATCCTCCAACAGCACAATGTGACATAACTGTTTGGTAACAAGAACTTTCACTTACTGACATGAAGGGTTAAAAATCCTCCAACAGCACAATGTGACATAACTGTTTAGTAACAAGAACTTTCACTTACTGACCTGAAGGGTTAAAAATCCTCCAACAGCACAATGTGACATAACTGTTTAGTAACAAGAACTTTCACTTACTGACCTGAAGGGTTAAAAATCCTCCAACAGCACAATGTGACATAACTGTTTAGTAACAAGAACTTTCACTTACTGACCTGAAGGGTTAAAAATCCTCTAGCAGCACAATGTGACATAATTGTTTAGTAACAATAACCTTCACTTACTGACCTGAATGGTTAAAAATCCTCCAACAGCACAATGTGACATAACTGTTTGGTAACAAGAACTTTCACTTACTGACATGAAGGGTTAAAAATCCTCCAACAGCACAATGTGACATAACTGTTTAGTAACAAGAACTTTCACTTACTGACCTGAAGGGTAAAAATCCTCCAACAGCACAATGTGACATAACTGTTTAGTAACAAGAACTTTCACTTACTGACCTGAAGGGTTAAAAATCCTCCAACAGCACAATGTGACATAACTGTTTAGTAACAAGAACTTTCACTTACTGACCTGAAGGGTTAAAAATCCTCCAACACCACAATGTGACATAACTGTTTAGTAACAAGAACTTTCACTTATTGACCTGAAGGGTAAAAATCCTCCAACAGCACAGTGTGACATAACTGTTTAGTAACAAGAACTTTCACTTACTGACCTGAAGGGTTAAAAATCCTCCAACAGCACAATGTGACATAATTGTTTAGTAACAAGAACTTTCACTTACTGACCTGAAGGGTTAAAAATCCTCCAACAGCACAATGTGACATAATTGTTTAGTAACAAGAACCTTCACTTACTGACCTGAAGGGTTAAAAATCCTCCAACAGCACAATGTGACATAACTGTTTAGTAACAAGAACTTTCACTTACTGACCTGAAGGGTAAAAATCCTCCAACAGCACAGTGTGACATAACTGTTTGGTAACAAGAACTTTCACTTACTGATCTGAAGGGTTAAAAATCCTCTAGCAGCACAATGTGACATAATTGTTTAGTAACAATAACCTTCACTTACTGACCTGAATGGTTAAAAATCCTCCAACAGCACAATGTGACATAACTGTTTGGTAACAAGAACTTTCACTTACTGACATGAAGGGTTAAAAATCCTCCAACAGCACAATGTGACATAACTGTTTAGTAACAAGAACTTTCACTTACTGACCTGAAGGGTTAAAAATCCTCCAACAGCACAATGTGACATAACTGTTTAGTAACAAGAACTTTCACTTACTGACCTGAAGGGTTAAAAATCCTCCAACAGCACAATGTGACATAACTGTTTAGTAACAAGAACCTTCACTTACTGACCTGAAGGGTTAAAAATCCTCTAGCAGCACAAAGTGACATAACTGTTTAGTAACAAGAACTTTCACTTACTGACCTGAAGGGTTAAAAATCCTCCAACAGCACAATGTGACATAACTGTTTAGTAACAAGAACTTTCACTTACTGACCTGAAGGGTAAAAATCCTCCAACAGCACAATGTGACATAACTGTTTAGTAACAAGAACTTTCACTTACTGACCTGAAGGGTTAAAAATCCTCCAACAGCACAATGTGACATAACTGTTTAGTAACAAGAACTTTCACTTACTGACCTGAAGGGTTAAAATCCTCCAACAGCACAATGTGACATAACTGTTTAGTAACAAGAACTTTCACTTACTGACCTGAAGGGTTAAAATCCTCAACAGCACAATGTGACATCACTGTTTAGTAACAAGAACTTTCACTTACTGACCTGAAGGGTTAAAAATCCTCCAACAGCACAATGTGACATAACTGTTTAGTAACAAGAACCCTCACTTACTGACCTGAAGGGTAAAAATCCTCCAACAGCACAATGTGACATAACTGTTTAGTAACAAGAACCTTCACTTACTGACCTGAAGGGTTAAAAATCCTCCAACAGCACAATGTGACATAACTGTTTAGTAACAAGAACTTTCACTTACTGACCTGAAGGGTAAAAATCCTCCAACAGCACAGTGTGACATAACTGTTTGGTAACAAGAACTTTCACTTACTGACCTGAAGGGTTAAAAATCCTCCAACAGCACAGTGTGACATAACTGTTTGGTAACAAGAACTTTCACTTACTGACCTGAAGGGTTAAAAATCCTCCAACAGCACAATGTGACATAACTGTTTAGTAACAAGAACCTTCACTTACTGACCTGAAGGGTTAAAAATCCTCCAACAGCACAGTGTGACATAACTGTTTAGTAACAAGAACTTTCACTTACTGACCTGAAGGGTTAAAATTCCTCCAACAGCACAGTGTGACATAACTGTTTAGTAACAAGAACTTTCACTTACTGACCTGAAGGGTTAAAAATCCTCCAACAGCACAATGTGACATAACTGTTTAGTAACAAGAACCTTCGCTTACTGACCTGAAGGGTTAAAAATCCTCCAACAGCACAATGTGACATAACTGTTTAGTAACAAGAACCCTCACTTACTGACCTGAAGGGTAAAAATCCTCCAACAGCACAATGTGACATAACTGTTTAGTAACAAGAACCCTCACTTACTGACCTGAAGGGTAAAAATCCTCCAACAGCACAATGTGACATAACTGTTTAGTAACAAGAACTTTCACTTACTGACCTGAAGGGTTAAAAATCCTCCAACAGCAGAGTGTGACATAACTGTTTAGTAACAAGAACTTTCACTTACTGACCTGAAGGGTTAAAAATCCTCCAACAGCACAGTGCGACATAACTGTTTAGTAACAAGAACCTTCACTTACTGACCTGAAGGGTTAAAAATCCTCTAGCAGCACAATGTGACATAACTGTTTAGTAACAAGAACCTTCACTTACTGACCTGAAGGGTAAAAATCCTCCAACAGCACAATGTGAAATAGCTGATCGGTACCAGGATGTTGAGGGAATCTCTCGGGGAAAATTCTTTGTTCGACAAGAAGCATCAAAAGAGCCCGATAAATTTTTCCCAAATATTGCTCCTAACACTGTGAGTGGATAACCAACTACAGACAAACAAATGTAACTAAATGTTAATACAAACAGTTTTTGTTAAATATGAACTTTTACCAGATAGTGAGTGACCTGATGCTAAAAATTACGATACAACATTACATGGATTTTAGAACAATCAATATTTTGTTGATGTACGGGTTATTTAGACATAACAGTGTGTGAAAAACCGTAAGTGTTGAAATGTCTCGAACCTAATCCTGAAAAACTGTCTATCAATATACGAAGATGACATTTTCCCAACCACTAATAATATATATCTAATTTTAAAAACACACATGTACTGTACTCATAATAACTCAAATATATTCTTAAAAATTTAAGTATTATAACCAATGAATTCAAATGAACCATTGTTTTTTGGTCATTAACAAATTATAAATGAAATAAACATCACTGTGTATATATACATATTCACACACACATTGATTATCTACTTTCTAGCAACAACGCAACTATATTCATGATGACGAGAAATCCACTTGAAGTAAAAATGTATTCTCACAGTCTTCAGGTCAACCTAAAGATGACCCAAGAAGATCAGAACATTGTTCTGTTCTTTATTTTAATTAGTTATAATATCCATACCAGCTATTTTGATAATACATCTCTAATGATGCCTACTACTAGCTTGCTTTATGAAACAAACATTTGGAATAAATATTTTATATGTTTTTAATAGAAAATATTACACTGTACTTCTATTAAACTTATTGCACTCTGGACTCCTTTCAGATGTTAGTTTGTTGGTCCAACTTAATGGACTAATGCTCCACCTACAACAGGTACTTCATTGTTACAGATATAAGCTTTCCAACTCACTGCTTAGGTCCTATGGGAGGAATAGGGCACCTTTTAGAAGTTATGTTTCCAAAAGAACTCTACTAGTTTTTAAGGGCATGATGGGGGGTAAAGTTCCCATAAAACTATTGATTTCAAAGTTTACCAATGGATTTTTTTTTAGAGCAATTGTTAGTTTAAGAAAGTAGGAAAACCACTAATATTAACGTGTTACCTTCACATAACCTGACAGGCTTAAGAAAGACATACAATTATATATAGAATTTCAGGAAAAAAAACAACAAGAAATGACAGCTCTACGACAATGAGAAAGAAAAATCTCACAAGTGAAATCAGTAATTCTGTTACGTCTACATGTTTAGAAATTGTACAATAAAAATACATTAAGTTTAGCTTTTAATATCAAACTGCAATTTTCACCATTTTCAAACATGACAAAAACAATTAACCAAACATTTGAAAAAAACAAAACAGGTTTTCTATTATGTTTTATCATTACAAACAGGAAGTCTGCTCTCATAAATAAAATTCACAACCTGAGGGTTAAAATGAAATACAGAAGTTTGGAGTTTTCTTTTTATCAAAGTAAGTGTTAAAATCATATCAAAACAATATACTAACTTTAAATATCTAAGTCCATATTTTATTTAGCAGATTTGAAATGGATGGGATTAGTTTTGTCCCATACCTTCATAACTACATAAAATAAAGGATGGAAAAACATTATAAAACCAAAGCTTAAGATACAAACAAGTCTATACCAAAAACCTTAGCTATGTATCTTTCACTGGGACAAAATCTCAATGTTTTCACTTACTATAGCTTTCCTACACTAAAACTTTAGTTCCATTTAACAAATATTTTGTAAGAATTACAGATTTATGGAACATTTTTACAGGTAAATGATTAAATTGTAACAAGTTTTGATTTTCGTACAAAGCTACACGAGGGCTATCTGTCATCTATAATTTAGCAATGACAGACTAGAGAGAAGACAGCCAGTCATGACCACTCACAGTCAACACTTGGACTAATTTTTTTACCAATAAATAGTAGGATTGCCTGTCATGTTATAATGGCCACATGACTGAAAATGTGAGTGTGTTTGGTGGGACAGGGATTTGAACCTGTGACCCTTAGAATGAGGGTCAAGTGTCCAAACGACTTGGCTATAATGGGCCAATTGTAAAAAAGTAAGAATGCAGGATAAAACTTGCACTTTCATGTAAGTGGCTTAAAACCATTTGTAAT
Organism: Tachypleus tridentatus; assembly: GCF_004210375.1. Classification (NCBI taxonomy): domain Eukaryota; kingdom Metazoa; phylum Arthropoda; class Merostomata; order Xiphosura; family Limulidae; genus Tachypleus; species Tachypleus tridentatus. Next base: position 38,794,316 of record NC_134827.1, on the reverse strand, counting down.
ATGCGTCTACTAGGTGGAGCCATGTGTAACATTTCTTTACTATTTATCCAAATAAATTATGCTAAAAAATTTGTTTGCAACTTACCAAAAATCCATATTGCCAGCAGAAGGATTATAGTTGTATACGGTAAAGCCTGTGTGGAATTATAAGCCCATGCTATACTGTTTTGCACACTCCAAATAACAAAGAATGGAACTGTAAGAAAATAAATATACTGACATACAAAACTAAAACATTAAATTGTACTCTGTTATTTTATTAAAATGTTTATTCAGTATTTAGTGGAAATTATTTTAATGAATATTTCAACAAAATATTTACTTGATACAACAAAAACACAATGTGTACCACACTGAGGTTTTTAGTGTTGAAATGTCTTCAAAGTCACTTTTGGGATTAAAAAAAAACCAAAAAACATACAATAAATTGAGTAAAACCAATATACTAGATAATATACAGAACCCAACCAACCAATACCCAGTATGTTATCAAACCAATATACTAGATAACATACAGAACCCAACCAACCGAAACACAGTATGTTAAACCAATAAACTAAGTTATACAAAAATCTTACCTGCAAAAACACAACAGGTTAAATGTACGTTAGACACCCATTTATCTTCTCCCATCTGCTTGTACATTTTTGCAGATATGTAGCCAGCAATACCTACAAGGAAAATAAAAAAAACAAAAACATCCCATACTACCTTAACATTCATTGATACAAACTGTCAACATAGAAACTATTACCAAGCAATGTGACAGTGAACCATACATTATTATTAGATTAGAAATACACATAGAACACTAAATTATAATGGACCATAAGGACAACTACTTACATGACGTAAAGGCATACAACAAACAAGCTGCTGTGTTCATAGATCCATGATGGTGGACATTGAAGATGTCAAACAAAGCCATCACCATGATTCCAAATGCTATGGCCAAAAACTGAGACCCAACTCCTACAGAAAAAAAAGAAACCATTCAAATTCTTTATAGCTTTTTCAAGTATACTGTGTAATAACAGGTAGAGTTAGTTGTAAGTTACTATTAATACAGTCTTACAGTTTTACAAAATAATACTTAAAATCATATTTTTAACTTTTCCAGAATGGAATCGTTACTTATTAAAGTTTTACACAATCTTTCAAACTGTCCATTTATCTTAAAATTAAGATACATCAAGCATTTTAACAGTCTTTTAAAAAACATAAATGCTGAAACCTAATTTATCAAAATGCATTTGTAATGAAATACCTTCAAGATTGTTGAGTCATTCGAATAGTGTCATCACTCATTGTAAACATGACTAACAATATTAAGAAGCTTTACTACATGACTAGTGTGTGGACTATTGTAGGAGATGTCTGCATAATACACTTAATAATTTATTATCATCCATGTTATCAAATAAGTACACATGTTGCACAACCAGAGTAGCATACTAGGTCATTATATTCACTGAAATAATCATTTTATTGAAACCAAAGTCTTATCTAAAGAATACTAAATGCATTCATTGGTTTTTTGCATAAACCAACGTCGCATTTCAATCACGTTGTTATTCATACGTATCTTAATTTTAACACAAATTTAACACAGGTCACTCCAAGAACTTCTGGATAGCAGTTATACTTAATAAAAAAAAAATCTCTTGTGCAAGGTCATTCTCAAAATAATTGTTGTAAACTAGTGCTTACAGTGAGTAAAGGTGCTTTATGGTCAGTAATTATCACCTCTTTTCACATCCTGTTTGACCCCTAATTGATTCTCTAAAGTTTTCGTACAGACTATTGCATAATGCAACCATATGAAATGCACATAACAAACAGACATTCAGATTCAATGCACAAGCACTCAGGTAATTGATTAGATTTGCTTTGATGAAAAGTCATCCAAATTAAGAACAATCCAGATTGTTAATATTCACACCACGTTTATTTCTATAGTAGAAACAAGTTTCTTATAGTTTTCCAAGTTGTGTATTTACATGTTAAGGTTACTTGTATCTGTGGCAAAACTACTAAAGTCACATGTTGCCATCACTTGACCGAAAGGAAGGTACACATTCTGCAGGACTTTACAACAAACCATCTCTGCAATAAAACTACAGACTCTCGCCTAGAGGGCACACAAATCTACAGATTCTCGCCTAGAGGGCACACAAAACTAGACTGTTGGAAATATGTTGTGATATGACAAATCTGAGTTTGTCTTATTCCTGTTATCAAAATCTCTAACACAGGTCAAGCCTATGCTCTTAAGATTAAGTTAATTTATATTTCCCAAGGGTCACACATTAACTAAACAACCAACAGTATTTCATGCTCCCGACATTTTCATCAATATGTAATTTACTTTAGTTACATTATCTAGTTTCCTTTTTGTGCATTAGAAAGTTTTAAGACCACTGAAAGTAGTAGTAAGTATAAAGATAGTGTTCCAACTCGAGTAAAATTATTGTTGATAGAGTTTGTCTTGCTGAGTTTAAATCAAAGTGCAAACAATTTCAGGAAATATATACTACAATGAAAGTCTAACTGAAAAATAACTTTAAACAAAATTTGAATGGAAAATGTTTAATGGTGCTCTTAACTCCAGTGTTTTATATAACACGATGTGTGATTTTGTCATCTTTAAATCTCACATAAATGTACGATGTTTTAAACAGCACACCACGTGACGGTATCATCTTCACAGAAGCACGTTTTATACAATACACTACAGGTTTTGTTACGTTTAGTATTTCTTACTGAAACATATCATGTTTGTTTTGCTTTTGTTGCTTTATTGTTTGGTTCTAAAATTCTGTTTACGAGACAGACCTACAAGTTAATGAAATAAAACTCAAGTTCAGTAATTTAGAGTAAAAAAACTTGAATTTACTAAACTAAATTTTACATGCAATTTTATTGTGTAACATTACAAACACTGACATCTGATACAACTGAATGTCACAGTTATTCACGAACGTAACAACGATACAAATTAGGCATCTTTATTTGGTCTTAGTTCAAGACAATGCCAACATATTATCTTACATACACAATTAACACAGCTGCATGAATAGACATCCAATTAACTTTACATGTACAGAACTGGCACATTAGACCAAGTCTCTACTGAAAAATTAAGGCTGGCTATAACTTTGAGTGTACCCCTAGGATATTTGGCAAACTAAGTAATTACTGAAAGTTTGTTGCTTAGAAAAAGAAATTGATTTTTCAATAAAGTACTTTTTATTAGTTAATTGTCTAGAAATTCAAGGAGACACTCTGACTCACTCTCTGACTAATCTGATTGCAAGGTGATTTTTCTGTTAAGAATAAAAAAAATATTTTGCTCTCATAATTTAATATATATAGTTTTTAATATTTTATCTATTTTTGTTTCTATTTTTCTACCCTAATATAAACTATAATGAAATTAGGAAGACAGAGTAAAATGAATAGCTGATAAATACAAAATAAGTCTAAATTAATATAGGTTTGTTTTCTGGAACTACATATTTTAACAAAATATTATACACCAAGTTATTACTACACTCAAATCTGAATTCATACGGGTTTATTGTTTCACAGCTGCATCTCAGGACATGTTGAAATCCATTTATCACAGGGGCACAGCTTTGTATAAATAAATTAACAAAGACAGACGTCATGTGCTCATGCTTATCTTGGATAATTTTCTATTTACTTTTATCTATCTAAGTTTTCTTATCTAACCCAATAAGTTTATAGTTTTTATAACTTAGTTATTTTTGTAACAATGAATAAATAATTTATTTAAAAAACAAGACACTCACTTCTGTAAACTTGTATTTTTTCTTGACATCGGGATGTCTCAAGGCATTTTAAACCCATCTTTTGTTTTAAATTTCAAATACACAATTTAGAACACAAAGTTTCTTAAATGACAAAAATAGAATGCCCTAAAAGTTCTATAATTTAATTATATATGTAACCTTTCTTTCTTTGTGAACCTGACGATGACCGAAGAAGGTCGAAACGTTGTTCGCTCTTCTACGTAAAATATTTTCTCAACCCAAATGAGCCGGTTTTACATATATATTTCTCTACAAATGGGTTTTCACAACATCACTGATTATACTTAATTTTCTAACTCAGTAAATAAGTTGAGAATGTCCATAAGTTGCCTAAGTGAGTTCATCTCTTAATAAAAATCAGGACAGCTAACACTGTAATAAATTCAGGAAAGTAAATTCTCTCTTTCTATTGGCTAGAAACAATGCAATATCAATTATCAGAGAGAATTACTGGGATTATTTCAAAGATGTGATACGAGAGGTGTTGGATATTGATTTGATTTCCTTGTTAATATTTTATTGAAGGAAGGAATTGGCTTAAAATTATGGTTCAGCAATATTTGTAATATAAGTGTGTACTTTATGCCAAAGTCAGAAAATAATAAGAAAATTTAAAATGGTCAATATGCAACAAAGAAATGCCCTATGATATAAATAAGTGAGGATTTTGTAGCTTAGTTAAGATACATCCAAATAAACAGTTATATCCACTGACTGTGAAATAATAAATTACACCACAGCTACTAAAAAAAAAAATTTTCTTTCACTGAAACGTGGGAACATTTTCCTATAACACGTATGTGCTGCCATCTGTGTTTTACACCATGAAATCTGGATGTTTATTGATTTAGTCTTGCCTATATTTGAGTAATTTATTGGAGAACACCTTTTGTCTAATTATCCACAACTGTTTAACTCGTTATTTCTCACTATCAAGTATAGTTTTCAAGGAATATTACTGTCAGATATAGAAAATATATCTTCTTTCAATACTGAAAAACTAATACAAAGGGTCATATTAATAATTTTATTTTTTGACAAATAATTGACACATTTTTGGGGAATCACCCTGAAAATTAATTGCACAGTGAAAATGCTAAATATTTTGTTTTGAAATTAACACTTCTATGATACTAAAATATAATTTTATAAACTACATTTTCATGCAAACTTTACTAACATACATTGATAATAAAATTACATAACTAAATTCTAAACACAACTCTGTGAAAAGATTGGTTAAATGCACACTTTGACTCACCCAGGTCTTGTCAGGATAATTAATTTAAATACTTTGACTCACCCAGGTCTTGTCAGGATACTTAATTTAAATACTTTGACTCACCCAGGTCTTGTCAGGATACTTAATTTAAATACTTTGACTCACCCAGGTCTTGTTAGGATAATTAATTTAAATACTTTGACTCACCCAGGTCTTATTAGGATAATTAATTTAAATACTTTGACTCACCCAGGTCTTGTCAGGATAATTAATTTAAATACTTTGACTCACCCAGGTCTTATGAAGTTAATGCATGTCTAAGTTAACAACAATGTTGTTGCATGCTACACTAGACTGTATTATTGAGCTTCCAGAACACAGTGAGGGGTAAATAAATACAAAACTATAAATATTAAAAAAACAATAATTATAGATAATTTGTATAAACATTGTACATAAAGGTCAATGTAACTTTTACTATTGTACAAATGCCTGTCATAAGGATACTGTTACCTAATACAGCACAAAACAAGCTTTTATAGGGTGGAAAACGAAAGACATCTGTATAAATAATCTTCCATCCGTACTCATCAGCATCCATTTCTTTGTCTTCGGTGTTGTAACGAGCAAAGTCGTTCTTCAATATTCGAGTCTGGAATAATCAATACCAAAAACCATCTAATTAACACTTGTAATGTTACATGACAGAGATCCAAGTATGGAACAATCACTAACAAATCATCTCATGTAACACTTGTAATGTTACATGACAGAGATCCAAATATGGAACAATCACTACCAACTCATCTCATTAACACTTGTAATGTTACATGACAGAGATCCAAATATGGAACAATCACTACCAACTCATCTCATTAACACTTGTAATGTTACATGACAGAGATCCAAATATGGAACAATCACTACCAACTCATCTCATTAACACTTGTAATGTTACATGACAAGAGATCCAAGTATGGAACAATCACTACCAAATAATCTCATTAACACTTGTAATGTTACATGACAAGAGATCCAAATATGGAACAATCACTACCAACTCATCTCATTAACACTTGTAATGTTACATGACAAGAGATCCAAATATGGAACAATCACTACCAACTCATCTCATTAACACTTGTAATGTTACATGACAGAGATCCAAATATGGAACAATCACTACCAACTCATCTCATTAACACTTGTAATGTTACATGACAGAGATCCAAATATGGAACAATCACTACCAACTCATCTCATTAACACTTGTAATGTTACATGACAAGAGATCCAAGTATGGAACAATCACTACCAAATAATCTCATTAACACTTGTAATGTTACATGACAAGAGATCCAAATATGGAACAATCACTACCAACTCATCTCATTAACACTTGTAATGTTACATGACAAGAGATCCAAATATGGAACAATCACTACCAACTCATCTCATTAACACTTGTAATGTTACATGACAAGAGATCCAAATATGGAACAATCACTACCAAATAATCTCATTAACACTTGTAATGTTACATGACAGAGATCCAAATATGGAACAATCACTACCAAAAACCATCTAATTAACACTTGTAATGTTACATGACAGAGATCCAAATATGGAACAATCACTACCAACTCATCTCATTAACACTTGTAATGTTACATGACAGAGATCCAAATATGGAATAATCAATACCAAAAACCATCTAATTAACACTTGTAATGTTACATGACAGAGATCCAAATATGGAACAATCACTACCAACTCATCTCATTAACACTTGTAATGTTACATGACAGAGATCCAAATATGGAACAATCACTACCAACTCATCTCATTAACACTTGTGATGTTACATGACAGAGTTCCAAATATGGAATAATCAATACCAAAAACCATCTAATTAACACTTGTAATGTTACATGACAGAGATCCAAATATGGAACAATCACTACCAAATAATCTCATTAACACTTGTAATGTTACATGACAGAGATCCAAATATGGAACAATCACTACCAAATTATCTCATTAACACTTGTAATGTTACATGACAAGAGATCCAAATATGGAACAATCACTACCAACTCATCTCATTAACACTTGTAATGTTACATGACAGAGATCCAAATATGGAACAATCACTACCAAATTATCTCATTAACACTTGTAATGTTACATGACAAGAGATCCAAATATGGAACAATCACTACCAACTCATCTCATTAACACTTGTAATGTTACATGACAAGAGATCCAAATATGGAACAATCACTACCAAATAATCTCATTAACACTTGTAATGTTACATGACAGAGATCCAAATATGGAACAATCACTACCAAATTATCTCATTAACACTTGTAATGTTACATGACAAGAGATCCAAATATGGAACAATCACTACCAACTCATCTCATTAACACTTGTAATGTTACATGACAGAGATCCAAATATGGAACAATCACTACCAACTCATCTCATTAACACTTGTAATGTTACATGACAGAGATCCAAATATGGAACAATCACTACCAACTCATCTCATTAACACTTGTAATGTTACATGACAGAGATCCAAATATGGAACAATCACTACCAACTCATCTCATTAACACTTGTAATGTTACATGACAGAGATCCAAATATGGAACAATCACTACCAACTCATCTCATTAACACTTGTAATGTTACATGACAGAGATCCAAATATGGAATAATCAATACCAAAAACCATCTAATTAACACTTGTAATGTTACATGACAGAGATCCAAATATGGAACAATCACTACCAACTCATCTCATTAACACTTGTAATGTTACATGACAGAGATCCAAATATGGAACAATCACTACCAACTCATCTCATTAACACTTGTGATGTTACATGACAGAGTTCCAAATATGGAATAATCAATACCAAAAACCATCTAATTAACACTTGTAATGTTACATGACAGAGATCCAAATATGGAACAATCACTACCAAATAATCTCATTAACACTTGTAATGTTACATGACAGAGATCCAAATATGGAACAATCACTACCAAATCATCTAATTAACACTTGTAATGTTACATGACAGAGATCCAAATATGGAACAATCAGTACCAAACCATCTAATTAACACTTGTAATGTTACATGACAGAGATCCAAATATGGAACAATCACTACCAAATAATCTCATTAACACTTGTAATGTTACATGACAGAGATCCAAATATGGAACAATCACTACCAACTCATCTCATTAACACTTGTAATGTTACATGACAAAGGTTTGATTTTAATCAAACTGGCATGGTTAGCTACAAGTGAACACAGTTGTAAGTGAATGCATCTGATAGTATATAATACTCTATACATGTATGTAAGTTCAAAGATCACAATAAAGAGCAGAGTTTCTTCAAACACAGTTGAAAATGTTCAATCAAGTTGTGTAACATCTGTAACTGTAAACACATCTATATATGAACATTGAAGTAAAACAATAAATCTGGTTTGTTACAGTTATGTTTACAGAATCTTGTAGTCCACATTCACTGCAAGCCAAACTTGAGAAACTAAACAGTTTTTAGTAAAGCTACTCTTACTTCGCTCCAAAAGTATGACAAGCAGTAGCAATGTTCAATAAAACACAAAGACTTTATCAAGTTCGACCCCATACTTAAATCATGACCAAGATATATCTCTCTGTCTCCACATTACAACCAGAACAGCCTTGAGAAGAGATATTCAGGTTCAAAGAGAAGATTTAATATCTGTGGTTTATCATAGGACCATTAGTTCTAATAACATTAAGTCTCAGAAATTCACTAAATATAGCAACAAAAAATAAAGACTCCAAGAAATAACAGATGACTTCAGGTAGCATTAAAATACAGTGACATATGAACATACTTACTAAAATACAGTGACAAGACACACATACTTACTAAAATACAGTGACATACGCACATACTTACTAAAATACAGTGACATACGTACATACTTACTAAAATACAGTGACATACGCACATACTTACTAAAATACAGTGACATACGCACATACTTACTAAAATACAGTGACATACGCACATACTTACTAAAATACAGTGACATCATTACATACTTACTAAAATACAGTGACATACGCACATACTTACTAAAATACAGTGACATACGCACATACTTACTAAAATACAGTGACATGCGCACATACCTTACTAAATGCAGTGACATCACGCATTTATGCTTACTAAAATACAGTGACATAATGCTTACATACTTACTAAAATACAGTGACATCGCGTACATACTTACTAAAATACTGAGTGACATCATGTACATACTTACTAAAATACTGATTGACATCTTTACATACTTACTAAAATACAGTGACATACGCACATATGCTTACTAAAATACTGATTGACATACCATTACATACTTACTAAAATACAGTGACATGCATGCACATGCTTACTAAAATACAGTGACATACGCGCACATACTTACTAAAAAATACAGTGACATATGCTTTGGCGCATACTTACTAAAATACAGTGACATCTCCTACATACTTACTAAAATACAGTGACATACGCACATACTTACTAAAATACAGTGACAAAACACACATACTTACTAAATACAGTGACATATGCACATACTTACTAAAATACAGTGACATATGCACATACTAAAATACAGTGACATATGCACATACTTACTAAAATACAGTGACAAGACACACATACTTACTAAAATCACAGTGACAAATCCAATCAACAAAACCACCAGCACTGCTGAATTCATAATAGAAAGCCAATGAATCTGCAAGATAACAAATAAATTAGAAATAAACGTTCAATCATAGTATGCCTTACTAACAGCATAAATAAAACATTGAATAATACTTCTCAATTTCATTCATAATATTATGTTCTCAAATTTGAAAGTAACTGTATGATTCACTGTTTCCTTAAATATGCACCTCTGAACTCTGCCACAGTGTTTGTTTTTAATTGAATTTCACACAAAGCTATATGAGGGCAATCTGCACTAGCCATCCCTAATTTAGCAGTGTAAGACTAAAGGAATTTAACTATCCATCACCACTCACTGCTAACTCTTGAGCTACACTCTTATCAAGAAATAACGAGATTGACTGTCACATTATAATGCCCACACAACTGAAACGGCGAGCATGCTTGGTGTGTTGGGGATTCGAACCCACAACCCTGAGATTATTAGTTGAGTGCCTTAACCACTTGGCCATGCCAGGTCCTGTCACAGTGACAAAGAAGTGGAAGCTATATTCAGAATTCAGGATAATATAACTTTATTCTGATATAATTTGTTTGTTTTAGATACTTGTGCAATGTTACTGAATGACTATCTTTATACACCATTACTAATTAGGAACTGATAGACTAGGAAAAGCAGCTTGTCAGCTCTATCTACCACCAACTTTTAGGTTGCTCTAAGTTAATGATATAATTTGACTGTCATTCTTATAATACATGTACAACAGTCTAACACTGTACCCTAGAAATCCTCAGTGACATAAAATGAAATGTATTTCTATGATAAATCCCATGCCTTAGTTAGATGTGAATTGAAATGTGGAATTAATCAGCCTTCACATAAACTTTATCAATATTTACATACCAGAGTTTACAAGGTTGTATTAAACTATGTCTACACTTATATTTCATAAACTTTATCAATATTTACATACCAGAGTTTACAAGGTTGTATTAAACTATGTCTACACTTATATTTCTTGCACCAAATTCTGTGCACAGTTCCTAACTTCTATAAATAGTTTTCATATCATGAATAATATAGTAATTATTACACTTATATAAATTTAAGAAAAATATCCAGTTAGTTGTAGTAGTTGCAAAGGTGTCACAAAATATTATCTAGTTAGTCACTACACTTTTGGGTAATTAGAACACTAAAATAATGAAAGTAAATGAACAACGATCAGTTTTAAATTGCCGGAAAAAGCAGAAATGTACCATCATAATCATAAAAGTTAAATGTCTGTTAGTTAGTCAGGCAGTCACGCTCAATTTCTTGAGTCTAATTCTACTTTTTCTTCTATTGTACTTTATTTTTTCATTGGCCGTTCCAATTTTAGTTGAATTAAATTGGTACCATAGGAGTGAACAGCAACTAAAGTTTGGTACTTTTCACACTACATAAAAACTAAAGGTTTATTTAGTACCGATTGGTACTTTTCACACCACATAAAAACTAAAGGTTTATTTAGTACCGATTGGTATGTTTCACACCACATAAAAACTAAAGGTTTATTTAGTACCGATTGGTACTTTTCACACCACATAAAAACTAAAGGTTTATTTAGTACCGATTGGTACTTTTCACACCACATTAAAACTAAAGGTTTATTTAGTACCGATTGGTACTTTTCACACCACATAAAAACTAAAGGTTTATTTAGTACCGATTGGTACTTTTCACACCACATAAAACTAAAGGTTTATTTAGTACCGATTGGTACTTTTCACACCACATAAAAACTAAAGGTTTATTTAGTACCGATTGGTACTTTTCACACCACATAACAACTAAAGGTTTATTTAGTACCGATTGGTACTTTTCACACCACATAAAAACTAAAGGTTTATTTAGTACCGATTGGTACTTTTCACACCACATAAAAACTAAAGGTTTATTTAGTACCGATTGGTACTTTTCACACCACATAAAAACTAAAAGTTTATTTAACACCGAGTGAAATTAATTTGTTAAGTAGAGAAGCTCTCAGTGATGATAAAGTATGTACAGTTAATGTGGTTTTAATAGGACTACTGCAGTTATACAATTGATGTGATAAGATACAAAGTGAACAGTAACTGCTGGGACAGGTATCAGTAATGGAACCAACCACTCTTTAGGTAAAGCAGATACTGTTCACGATAATTTTTGGTATCCCGAGTCTAAAAGGCCTTTTATTTTTCTTATATATGTTTAGGGTGGCAAAATTGTAAGTGCACATTAGAGGATTGAAACCTACAAGTTTTGGTTTCCCTCCATTTTTTATAAGCTTTTATACCAGTCATATATAAAACTTGTATATTCCTCTACATAACTGATAGAAGCTGTTCTGCATCTGTAATGACGTACCTCTAACGTTTTAGGGAAGAAGTCGTTGATACGAGCTTCCTTGATTTTTTCTGCATAAGTCAATCTAAAAAATACACACAAACAGTCTTTTAAACAATTTGAAGACAACTTTCATCACAAGCAAAACAGAGTAAATTATTACTATACAACATTAACACGTCTGTGTATTTTACACAGAAGGAAACACACGTCTGTATAAGTACTAAGTACTGTTTTTTATTCTGTATGAATACATTCTTTTTACGTTTAGGTCAATACTAAATTCTTTTACAAAGAGATGTGGTAAAATATATTATTACAAAAAATATATATTAATTTTATTAAATAAAATATTGTTTTTTTTTATTACAATGTGTGAATTAATTTCAGTTTTACATAGGTGTTCATTAGTGTTTTAGAGTATCTGGTGATAATTTCTAGGACTGATCCAAGACTTTTCATTTTATATCTAGTGCAACATTCAGTATATACATAAAATATTAACCTTAATATTATATATATTTTGCAATTTTTTACTTGTCTAGTGGTTTTGTGTATCAACAAAATATAATTTAAAGGAAAACAGTCTATTTTGATACAATTCAGTATATTGTGTTAGGTAAACTTAAATCCATAATTAAACAAAACAGCCTACCCTGATACAATACAGGTCACCGTGTCTTTGGTAAACTGGAGTCCAGTTTACATAACAAGTGTGTGTTATGTAAACTAGAGTCCAGATTAATTAAACACTGCTTACTGTAATGGGATCCAGTTCACAGAATGTGTGGTAGGTAAACTAGAGCCCAGATTAATTAAACACTGCTTACTGTAATGGGATCCAGTTCACAGAATAAATGTGTGGTAGGTAAATTGGAATCCAGATTAATTAAACACTGCTTACTTTGACGGAATCCAGTTCACAGAATAAGTGTGTGTTACATCTACTGGTGCCTCCAAGTTGTCTAGCGAGAGAGGAGAATGATCCTTTGTTGACACATTAGCTCCAATAATCTGAAAATAATATTAAAACATTAAAATTTGACTCTCAAGAATTCATTCTCCGATGATTCTCTGTTATATCATAGAAACAAGTTCCTTCCATAAAATCAAGGAGGAGAGAATAATGTTGGTCAAGACACAACTTCTGCTATGTAATCAGGAGAGAATAATGTTGGTCAAGACACAACTTCTGCTATGTAATCAGGAGAGAATAATGTTGGTCAAGACACAACTTCTGCTATGTAATCAGGAGAGAATAATGTTGGTCAAGACACAACTTCTGCTATGTAATCAGAGAGAATAATGTTGGTCAAGACACAACTTCTGCTATGTAATCAGGAGAGAATAATGTTGGTCAAGACACAACTTCTGCTATGTAATCAGGAGAGAATAATGTTGGTCAAGACACAACTTCTGCTATGTAATCAGGAGAGAATAATGTTGGTCAAGACAACTTCTGCTATGTAATCAGGAGAGAATGATGTTGGTCAAGACACAACTTCTGCTATGTAATCAGATTTTTTTTATATCTCATGGGTATACACTTGTTAATGTTAATAGGGTCTGTATGAGATTAGAACTTGTTTATAGTTATTTTTAAGGTAACATGTTTAACAGTTGCTAAATAATGACCATTACTAGGCAGCCATCACTACGGTACAAGAAACATGTTGATAGCAACAGGAAACAGATAGAGTTTACTACATTTGCAAATGATTGTAATGTTGGAACTAGCATTACATAAAGTTTAAATGTAACCGAGGACCTTGGTCTCCTACCTGACATTCCAGAGTGTAATCCTAATCACCAATTTTTATGACAATCAGTTTTAATTACCTTAAAATGTGAATTCGTCTTTTAAATTAATTAACGTGCATCTTAGTTTTGGATCAAAAAATATCCTCACACATGAGTGAATTCATCATCTTTCTGTCATCCAGATTAACCACACAAAAAATGATTGTTTGTTTGTTTGTTTTTGAATTTTGTGCAAAGCTACTTGAGGGCTATCTGTGCTAGCCGTCCCTAATTTAGCAGTGTAAGACTAGAAGGAAGGCAGCTAGTCATCACCACCCACTGCCAACTCTTGGGCTACTTTTTTACCAACGAATAGTAAGATTGATCGTCACATTATAACGTCCCCATGGCTGGAAGTGTGAGCATGTTTAGTGCAACGGGGATTTGAACCTGGGACCCTCAGATTATGAGTCGAACGCCCAAACCCACATTGCCACAAAAGAAGAATTTCACCTTAATTGTACAAGGTTTTATTAACCCAAAATACGACCGATGAAACGATATTTTCGTACATCTGTACACATAAGGAAATCTAATTCTTATAAAGATTATAGAAGTACACCAGAAACAGACACTTTTAGTGCTTGCAATGAAACTTGTAGTAAAATCAGATGACTTTTATAGGTTTGTAAATTTAAAAAAAATTAAAATGAAGACAATGGAGTACGATTTACATCAAATAACAATTAACGTACCTCGTTCTATTGTATTCAAATTGACGTACCTCGTTCTCATTGTATTCAAATTGACGTACCTCGTTCTCATTGTATTCAAATTGACGTACCTCGTTCTATTGTATTCAAATTGACGTACCTCGTTCTATTGTATTCAAATTGACGTACCTCGTTCTATTGTATTCAAATTGACGTACCTTGTTCTCATTGTATTCAAATTGACGTACCTCGTTCTCATTGTATTCAAATTGACGTACCTCGTTCTCATTGTATTCAAATTGACGTACCTCGTTCTATTGTATTCAAATTGACGTACCTCGTTCTCATTGTATTCAAATTGACGTACCTCGTTCTATTGTATTCAAATTGACGTACCTCGTTCTCATTGTATTCAAATTGGCGTACCTCGTTCTCATTGTATTCAAATTGGCGTACCTCGTTCTATTGTATTCAAATTGGCGTACCTTGTTCTCATTGTATTCAAATTGGCGTACCTCGTTCTCATTGTATTCAAATTGGCGTACCTCGTTCTCATTGTATTCAAATTGGCGTACCTCGTTCTCATTGTATTCAAATTGGCGTACCTCGTTCTCATTGTATTCAAATTGGCGTACCTCGTTCTCATTGTATTCAAATTGGCGTACCTCGTTCTCATTGTATTCAAATTGGCGTACCTCGTTCTCATTGTATTCAAATTGGCGTACCTCGTTCTCATTGTATTCAAATTGGCGTACCTCGTTCTCATTGTATTCAAATTGGCGTACCTCGTTCTCATTGTATTCAAATTGGCGTACCTCGTTCTATTGTATTCAAATTGGCGTACCTCGTTCTATTGTATTCAAATTGGCGTACCTCGTTCTATTGTATTCAAATTGGCATTACCTCGTTCTATTGTATTCAAATTGGCGTACCTCGTTCTATTGTATTCAAATTGGCGTACCTCGTTCTATTGTATTCAAATTGGCGTACCTCGTTCTCATTGTATTCAAATTGGCGTACCTCGTTCTCATTGTATTCAAATTGGCGTACCTCGTTCTCATTGTATTCAAATTGGCGTACCTCGTTCTCATTGTATTCAAATTGGCGTACCTCGTTCTCATTGTATTCAAATTGGCGTACCTCGTTCTCATTGTATTCAAATTGGCGTGCCTCGTTCTCATTGTATTCAAATTGGCGTACCTCGTTCTATTGTATTCAAATTGGCGTACCTCGTTCTATTGTATTCAAATTGGCGTACCTCGTTCTATTGTATTCAAATTGGCGTACCTCGTTCTCATTGTATTCAAATTGGCGTACCTCGTTCTCATTGTATTCAAATTAGCGTACCTCGTTCTATTGTATTCAAATTGGCGTGCCTCGTTCTATTGTATTCAAATTGGCGTACCTCGTTCTATTGTATTCAAATTGGCGTACCTTGTTCTCATTGTATTCAAATTGGCGTACCTCGTTCTCATTGTATTCAAATTGACGTACCTCGTTCTCATTGTATTCAAATTGACGTACCTTGTTCTCATTGTATTCAAATTGACGTACCTTGTTCTCATTGTATTCAAATTGACGTACCTTGTTCTCATTGTATTCAAATTGACGTACCTCGTTCTCATTGTATTCAAATTGACGTACCTTGTTCTCATTGTATTCAAATTGGCGTACCTCGTTCTCATTGTATTCAAATTGGCGTACCTTGTTCTCATTGTATTCAAATTGGCGTACCTTGTTCTCATTGTATTCAAATTGACGTACCTCGTTCTCATTGTATTCAAATTGACGTACCTTGTTCTCATTGTATTCAAATTGACGTACCTTGTTCTCATTGTATTCAAATTGACGTACCTTGTTCTCATTGTATTCAAATTGACGTACCTTGTTCTATTGTATTCAAATTGACGTACCTCGTTCTCATTGTATTCAAATTGACGTACCTTGTTCTCATTGTATTCAAATTGACGTACCTTGTTCTATTGTATTCAAATTGACGTACCTTGTTCTCATTGTATTCAAATTGACGTACCTTGTTCTCGTTGTATTCTATATTGAAAGTAAGATGAGTCCACAGGTGTAACTTGTGGGTATGTGGTAAAAAACCCCCTTCTTCCAAGTGTCCAATAAATCCACGAAGTGGAAGATCATCTATAAGTAATTTTTTAAACTAAGTTTTCAAACAAAATATTTTAAACTATTTTGATACAGTAGTTACAAAACAGAAACTGAAGTGTAAATAGAAAAATCTGATTAAATATTTTTTAACTTGATTAATAAAACAGTTCCTGCTACTTTCTTAAGTCAGTTTGATTAATAAAACAGTTCCTGCTACTTTCTTAAGTCAGTTTGAACACCAGCCAATATGAATTTATAAAAGAAGCTTTTGAATAAGGAAAACTTGATTTTAAGATAAGAATTATAATTTTAAAGATAAGAAGATAATTCTGGAGAAATGAAGAAATAATAAAGATGAATGAGCTATAAAACTAATTAATTAATGACTGAAAGTTATTTACTCTTATTAAGTGAGCTCCATTATAAAGGTATTGGATGAGTGAGATTATAAACTGTTACTCATTACATTCAGATTTAATGAAGGTTATGTTGTACTGATGTTATTTTTTTGCTTCACCTAACACTAATGAACCCAACTTTACTAATTTACAATATATCATTTGTGAGGTTAATAAAGTAGCTTTTGTATTTTATATTATGATGTAATAAAGTTAGCTAAATGCTAGTTGCAATTTTAAAATTCACCAATATGGCTTATTTCATAATTTGTCATACCTATAAATTATCATTATGTTATTTATAAATTTATTCACAATGAAGCCAACATGTTCAACAGACTGATTGCATTACTCAACAATTATATCAGTTTATTATAATCATTTTGTCCAATTATATATGTTAATTATCTGAACATAAAAATACATATCTTCAAGGATTTGGTTTTTAACTGTCAACTTAATATCCACACACAACTAACTGACTGCTGAGAACATTGAAGATTTGAAACCCACACCCAAATTATTGTATTTAACTCAGAAATATACATACAGAAAACTTGTTTAAAATAAGGAATAATCACTTCTATAGAACTTTAATCACAAACAACTGGTGAATAACAAACCTATGTGAAGACAACAACTGCCGTTTTTATAAACATTTTTATTATACTATCCACAATCCATGACTGGAGTGACAAAATTAGATACAAGCTCCTACTCACATTACAAAGTCACCAGATATTATAGTGGATGCTACTTGTTATAGAGTCCTAATACAAATTTAAATTTATTCTTAGAAGGTTTTGAGACATACTAAACAGCAGTTTCATTCTGATGTCAAGTGTACAATTTGTGGTGATCTTAATGCTGTTATATTCTAAATGGATTATGAACACCTCTACACTTAAACTTTGCCCAAAACATGTTGAGAGAGATTAACATTTTCCATATCAGAGTTATCAAATATAATTCAGTTACTGATCACTTATTTAGGGTGTAACCAGGTATAATTATTGCAGTCAACAGTGTCCACTTCTCTTATTTAAATAATCCTATATAATAAAAGATATTTTGATTTTAAAAATTAACAGAGAAATATTTGGAAGCAAAATATACATAGTACAAAATGTATACTGGTAACAATGAATTATTTTGTTGGTTTTTTTTATACATGTGTTAAACATTTTATTCATATAAACTTGAGTATAATCCTTATATACAAGAAAATATTATACAATCTACTAAACCTAAACATTTATATAATTAAAAGAGTAATGCGTAAAGCTTTTAAAACTAAGTTATGCAAACATGAAATAAGGAACAATGGAATGAATCACCACATGCACTGGGTACTGGGAACTGATCTGTTAAGTTAAGAGTTTTAATATCTCATTCAGTACTCAGGTTTTGATAGTGATAGTATCATTAGACCAAGTTTCTCTTACAAGATAAGACATTCACTTTGTCATTTATATCACACCATTTGGCTCAGAGTATCTTTTGAACTAGAGATATTTGGTGTGTATCATGTGTTGTAGATTAGGCTTAACCTTGTAGTCACTGAGACATTCCATATAATCTTCACAGAACTCTTTGTACTTAAACCTCATATTCAAGTAGTTTAGGTAGGGCAACAGAATTGATTCTTATTGGTTTCACATTTTTAAACTTCATACATTCAAACAGACAACATAAAAACCAAAGAAATATTTTGTACGTGAAGCATAAGTCTCCCCCCCCCCCATATGTTATTGAGGTTGACAAAACACAAAACAAAAAATAATTACAGTGGTACCTCGGTTCTCAAACAATTCGGTTTTCGAGTATATTGTTTTAGAAAAAAATGTCTCAGTTATCAAACATAAACTCTGTTCCCGAACCAAGCTGTCATGGCCCGAACCCCCGAAATAACCCTAACGACCCTTCAACTATTTTCAGCCCAAGCCAAGCTTGCCCAAAACATTTTACCCTCACCTGTCGCTCAGTCCACACTCCCGCTAAAATCTGCTGTGAACGATCTCATTTTTGTTTTTTTCCTTTTCTAAATATTCTGATTAAATAAGCAACCATGGGGTCAAATAAGGATAATGAAAGCAGCAAACCAAAAAGAAAAGTTGTTAGAACCACAATAGAGGTGAAAAAAGATCTCACAGCAAAGCATGAGAATGGAGTTCACGTGTCTGACTTTGTTACACAGTTTGGTATGGTGAAGTCTACAGTCTGCACTATACTGAAAAATAAAGAGTTCATCGAAGGAGCTGATGTTGCAAAAGTAGTGACAGTGCTTACGAAACAAAGATCACAAACAGTGGAAGAGGTAGAAAAACTGTTGTTGATTTGGGTAAACATAAAACAGTTAGCTGGTGATAGCATTTCCAAGACCATCATTTGTATGAAAACAAAACAGTTGCATGCTGACCTCCTGAAAAACACCCCTGGAATGAGTGCTGATACAAGTGATGCCTTTAAGGCTAGTAGGGGGTGGTTTGAAAAATTTAGGAAGAGAAGTGGCATACATAGTGTGGTGAGACATGGGGAGGGTGCCAGTTCTAACAAAGACGCTGCTGATAAATTTGTTAGGGAATTTAAGGACTATGTAAAAGCTGAAGGTTTTATTCCCCCACAAGTGTTCAACTGTGATGAGACAGGCCTCTTTTGGAAGAAAATGCCAAAGAAGACCTACATCACCAAGGAGGAGAAGTCACTGCTAGGACACAAGCCAGTGAAGGACAGGCTAACTCTATTGTTATGTAGTAATGCAAGTGGGGACTTAAAACTTAAGCCTTTGCTTATGTACCATTCTGAGAACCAGGGTTTTAAGAAAAATAATGTCTTGAAAAGTAAACTAAATGTCATATGGAGGGCTAATAGTAAAGCACGGGTAACCAGGCAATTATTTATGGGTGGGTCCATAAAGTGTTTGCCCCAAATGTAAATAATTACCTTAATGAAAAACAGTTGCCACTCAAGGCCCTTCTTGTGATGGACAATGCACCTGCTCACCCACCAGGCTTGGAGGGCGGTTTGGTGGAGGGTACAGCTTCATTACGGTGAAGCTCTTGTCCCCTAACACGACTCCTCTCATTCAGCCCATGGACCAGCAGGTCATATCAAACTTTAAGAAACTACAACAAAGCACTGTTTCAAAGGTGCTTTGAAGTGACCTGACACAGAGTTAACCCTCAGAGAGTTATGGAAAAATCATTTTAATATCCTCCATTGCATAAGGATCATAGACAAAGCCTGGAGGGAAGTGTCTTTGAGAACCATGAACTCAGCCTGGAAGAAATTGTGGCCAGACTCAGTAATAGAGATTTTGAAGGCTTTGAGGCTGAGCCTGTTATCGAGGATATTGTCTCACTAGGCAAGTGTATGGGTTTGAATGTGAGTGGTGATGATGTGGAGGAGTTGGTGGAAGACCACAACGCTGAGCTCACCACGGAAGAACTCCAAGACCTTCAGAAGAAGCAGCAACAGAGAGGCAACTGAGGAAGTGTCTTCAGATGAGGAGGAGGGAAGGGTGGATGTTCCTAGTCCACTAATCAAGGAAATGTGTGGAAAATGGGGAGAGTTACAAAGTTTTGTGAAAATATTTCACCCTGACAAAGCTGTAGCAAACTGCAGCATAAACCTTTTAAATGACAATGCCATGTCTTACTTCAGAAACATTTTAAAATGCAGGCAGAAATAGGTCCAGTGAGTCTCAAGCAGGTTGTAGCAGTGCAAAGAGACAGAAAGAACCCCAGAAGGAGAGTCATCTGACATTTTTATGGAAGGTGACTCCCCTTCCAAACAATAATAACCCTCCTACTCTGCACATTCCTTACCACCTTTCACTTATGCCATCAGCTCTCCTCAGCACAGGTAAAGTACAGTTAAATTTTCATTTATTGTGTTTATAGTTTTTGTGGTTGACTTTATGCATGCAAGTATTATTATACAGGTATAAATAAGCAATATTTTTACTTAAAATGCTTCATAATGTGTAATTTTTGGAGGTCTGTAACTGATTAATTTAATTTACAGTATTTCTTATGGGAAAAACTGATTCAGTTTTCAAACAGCCTTCTGGAACAGATTAAGTTTGAGAACCAAGGTGCCACTGTACTTGCAGTTTAAAGAAACATCAAAACAAGTTATTACTCTGAAGTTAACAAAAATTATTCATAATGAAACAGATGTACAAATTTACTGTAACACTCAAACTACAAGTTCAGAAGATGTGATTGGTGGGTTGATTCTTAAATAAAACTTCCCTATACTCTAAGTTCTTAAAACTTATGAAAAAACATCTGAGCTCTAATGATATACCCATGTGTAGCATGAAATTCAAACAGATTTTAATGAACAGCTATAAATCAATATAAGCCAACTGATATCAAAGCTTAAGAAACACATACAGTATATGAACATAGAATAAAAAAATCTCCAAGATCTATAATGACTAGAATGCACTGAATTATCAGTTGAGTGTTATCACTATTAACAAAATTTCAACAAATACTGGCTGTTCCAAGTAAAAGGTGTACAGAAACAATTCTATCTTGTAGCCACAAATTATGTTCCAAAAATGATGGATAGTTGCAAAAATCCTATTTTTTTTATATTAAGGTGTGCTTTAAAAAAAGAAACAAAACAAAAAAATACAACAAATGGAATGTAAAAAATAGTTCATTCATTTAAATATACTTCTTAAAATTTGTTCATCAAAACCCTTTGTCAGACTTTGCTATATCCAGTTTCTCCAAAGATTTTATGTAAATTAAATAATGAATAACACTTCATGTATCTCAATTGATTCTTGCAAGAAGATTAAAATATCTGGTCCCATTTTTTAACCCATTAGTAGCAGATGCAGCAAAAAAAGCATTCAGAAGGTTATAAAGCTGTCACTGCATTCTTTTTTAAACAAAAGTTGATCACAACAACAAATCACAAAACAACGGTTGATCACATCTTAACAAATCACGAAACAACAGTTGATCACATCTTAACAAATCACGAAACAACAGTCGATCACAACTTAACAAATCCGCGAAACAACAGTCGATCACAACTTAACAAATCCGCGAAACAACAGTCGATCACAACAACAAATCACGAAACAACAGTTGATCACATCTTAACAAATCACGAAACAACAGTTGATCACAACTTAACAAATCACGAAACAACAGTTGATCACAACTTAACAAATCACAAAACAACAGTTGATCTGCACAACAACAAATCCGCGAAACAACAGTTGATCACAACAACAAATCCGCGAAACAACAGTCGATCACAACAACAAATCGCGAAACAACAGTCGATCACAACAACAAATCCGCGAGCAACATTCGATCACAAGCTTAACAAATCACGAAACAACAGTCGATCACAACAACAAATCACGAAAACAACAGTCGATCACAGCAACAAATCACGAAAGCAACAGTGATCACAACTTAACAAATCACGAACAACAGTGATCACAACTTAACAAATCCGCGAAACAACAGTCGATCACAACTTAACAAATCCGCGAAACAACAGTCGATCACAACAGCAAATCACGAAACAACAGTCGATCACAACTTAACAAATCCGCGAAACAACAGTCGATCACAACAACAAATCGCGAAACAACAGTCGATCACAACAACAAATCCGCGAAACAACAGTGCGATCACAGCAACAAATCATGAAACAACATGTCGATCACAACAACAAATCATGCGAAACAACAGTCGATCACACTTAACAAATCGCGAAACAACAGTCGATCACAACTTAACAAATCATGAAACAACAGTCGTCACAACAACAAATCCGCGAAACAACAGTCGATCACAACTTAACAAATCGCGAAACAACAGTCGATCTGGCAACAAATCCGCGAAACAACAGTGGATCACAGCTTAACAAATCACGAAACAACAGTCGATCACAACTAAACAAATCCGCGAAACAACAGTTGATCACAACTAAACAAATCACGAAACAACAGTTGATCACAACTAAACAAATCACGAAACAACAGTTGATCACAACTTAACAAATCACGAAACAACAGTTGATCACAACTTAACAAATCACGAAACAACAGTTGATCACAGCTTAACAAATCGCGAAACAACAGTTGATCACAACTAAACAAATCGCTTAAACAACGGTTGATCACAACTAAACAAATCACGAAACAACAGTTGATCACAACTAAACAAATCACCGAAACAGTTGATCACAACTAAACAAATCCGCGAAACAACAGTTGATCACAACTAAACAAATCCGCGAAACAACAGTTGATCACAACTAAACAAATCACAAAACAACAGTTGATCACAACAACAAATCCGCGAAGCAACAGTTGATCACAACTAAACAAATCACAAAACAACAGTTGATCACAACTTAACAAATCACAACAACAGTTGATCACAACTTAACAAATCACGAAACAGTTGATCACAACTTAACAAATCACAAAACAACAGTTGATCACAACTTAACAAATCACAAAACAACAGTTGATCACAACTTAACAAACCACAAAACAACAGTTGATCACAACTTAAACCACAAAACAATGGTTGAACATGACTCAAGATATAAAACAATAGTTGATTACAACTCAATATATTATTGCAGTGGCTGTCCATGACTCAAGAATTATTGTATAATGGTTTAACAGGACTCAAATTATAGCACAAAAACTAAACACTCTACACCACAGAAATGAACACTCCTTCCAAGAACTGAGGGTACATCTTATCTCTCCACAAGTCAGCACAGCCTATGTCATACCTATCACACAAAATTATGAATCCCATTTTTCTTTAACCAAATGTATAAGAAGTCATCCAATGGATGGAGTACTGACTATAATTCTGAATTTATATATTTACAAGAAATGTAACAAGTTTGTTATTAAAGTGTACAGTTCTGTTGTACATAAAAAAAATACGTATTACAACAGCAGTGTCCTTAAAGTATGCAATGTATTTCTGAACTGGTAACATCAGTCTGAATCTGAAACCAACAAGGTGGACTGCAAGATGATGTTAAGATAAAGTTACTTTTGGCTATCATGCACTTTACACTCATGTACTCCTTTGGTAAACTGACAATATGGAATAAAATGAATAACTGATACTTCTGACATAAAACTCTGTTGAACTGCACTCTGTAAAAGATTATGACATGTGCACTTTGACCCCACCTTAATACACACAGGGTTAAAACTAATTATAATGTGAACTGCAGTAATAAAAATAAAATCACTATCAACAGAAATATAATGTGTTAAATGTGTTATGCAATAAACACTAAGATATAAATTTTAGCCTGATTCTGGTATAAAATACACTCTTACGTAAACCTTGGAAGGATGACTCTTTTGTTCTCTGGTACTCAAGCAGAATACAGTAGAACATTATAGCTGGACTGAAAATCACCAAACTTACTGGTTAATCATACTTACCAAGAACAAATTCAAAGTAATAGAGTTCTTCCACTGCACTTCTGATTTTCTCCAAATCCTTGTGGTCCATGCGGACTGTGCACAACTTTGCATCCACAATAGGAACTGTAACAAAATTTTTTGATGGTTACTTAAATAGTTAGTAGTTCATTAGGCACGTTTTGTATCACAATATCAGCAAATGGAATGAAATCTGGAGTAAACAGGTAGGAAAAAAAATGACCAAATCTTTTATTTGGAACCATCACTATTATTATAATTACATTTGGGGATGATATGTTAGAGATAAAAGTGACAATTCAAAAATAAATTTTTTGTTTGGGTATTATTCTGCAGTATCCTCTTTTGTACTCCCTTATATTGCTGTCATTAGGATGGATACGTCTGATAGTATTTATAATATACACAAATGACTGGTAAAGAAATATGTAAAAGTAAAAACAAATGTTTATATTCTATTATTTTATGTTAAGATTATCTTTAATTATTCCCATACTAATTTTGGTCAGTTAAGATAACCACAAGTTTTGTAAATTTGATATAAAAGGACTCATTTTGTAAATGACAACAATAACTTGGCATGCTATACATACACACACACATACAAAGTATATACCAACTTATCACTCTATAGATAAAAAATATCTATTTCAATCTTTACTTTTATTGAAATCACATTATTATTTGAATTGAAACTCACTTTACTATAGTTTAAGTTCAATTTGTTCCTCAACTGAATATTAATATTGGGAATGTATCATCTAACGTTAAAAACAGAATCACTTTACAACAGTATCATTATTGTTTTGTTGCGTGTATCAAGGATTCTCTCATTTTCTGGTTACTCCCATATGCTGTACCTCATTCAGAAATGTACATATAGATAATTATTATGCGCAGTCTTTAACAATGAGTGCTTTCTTTAAAGTAGAGGTCATGGTCTGGAGATCCTGTGGTCATGACCGAGAAATCATTAAATGAAATATTGTTACCTGTGGTTTCAGAACACGAATAAATGGACGAGCGGCAGGATTTAGGTAGTGGAATGTTGGTTCTGTTGGATATTCTAAATTATCACTGACTCTAATTTTTAAGTGGCATTTTCTTCTGTCAATGTACGAGACCTTACAGTCACAAAGTGTATATTTATAACAACCCAAGACTGTAGAAGCTAAGGTACTAAGGGTAAGTCTGTACACTATTATAAGCTGAATTTGAGAATGGAAGTTTTTGTTTTAATTTGAGAAGGGAATTGTTTTTTTTAATTGGTAGGGAATGAGAACCCATTAAAAGAAAGAAAAGAATTAGGGACAATGTGTACATTGGTTGATGGCTAGAAGTAGGGAATATTTAGGGACAATGTGTACATTGGTTAATGGCTAGAAGTAGGGAATCTTTAGGGACAATGTGTACATTGGTTAATGGCTAGAAGTAGGGAATCTTTAGGGACAATGTGTACATTGGTTGATGGTTAAAATTTGTTGTTTGGGAAATTAGTGTAATCTCAGAAAATCAGTCATTGCCATTATTTGACATCTACCTATGTAGAAGGGAAAGCTTAGTGTGAAATGAAACAATTAGAACAAATATTAAAACATCTGTTTAATAATGATATAACCAGATTACATTTGAAGAAGCAGGGGATAAAACTATTGAAACTAGTGTACAAGCAAGTAAAAGTTATTTTACGATAACGAGAGACAGAAAAATGTTTACCTTCTACTGGTAATCCTGACACCTGAAAAATGGTAAAGAATCACTCTCCAGGAGTTCAGATAAGAATCTGATATTGCAATGTTGGGAGTTAAAGTAAGATAGAAACTTGGAAATGTGGCTTGATTGTCAAAATAACAAGTGTCATCAATATGGCATTCATAAAGGACAGGTTTAATTCACATGGAGAGTTTTCTAGCCACTTGTGTTCATGAAAGCACAGAAAACTGTTAGCTATCATCAGATACAGCAGGGATCCCAATGGCAATTCCATCTACCTTGGTCATAAATGACATCATTAAAGAGGAAATGTTTTACCTCTGTGGAGAGGACAAGAATTTCCAGGAATTGTTTATAGGTGAAACCATGATACTGTTCAGTGACAGTGGGAAAGAAAAGGTCCATGGTTAAATTTGAAGTTTCACCACAAGATATATTGGAAAATAAAGATTCATTATCAAAACTGGCCATAATATGTTCATCAGCAAGGTAAGAGTCAGTAACTCTAATTTAGTTCAAGGTGAGGAGTTTCAGGTTAGGAATAATAAATTTGGACAGGTACCCAGTTTTGTGTACTTTTGGTAGGACAAAAAAATACCAAGTTTGTTGTTACATAGGGCAATTTGTTGAAAGTCATTTTACCTCTAATATTTTGACTTTTTTTGCATCTTCATGAATATAAAATCTTATATTTTCTCTCAAAGGTAGTTATAAAAAGTCTATTTTTTTTTTAATTTACTAAGCTGATGGTTTATTTTACCAATATACTCAGGTTTTTCATAATGGCAATATTTGTCTGGTTTAATGTCATTGTTTTAAAACAGAGTTCAAAGGTTTATAGTTCAACATCATTTCTGACCTACGGTTTTCTTTCCATAAATCCATAGCCAGATAATTACAACAGTAGCCTTAACCCTTTCAGCACGGTTGCCGACCACAGTCAACTTGAAGGCTCAGTGCAGCAGGCGACCTTCCTTTATTCCTGTTATTCATATGTATTAAATTTAACATATATAGTATTGGGTACAATCACTGAACATTTCAGGGACTTTTGTTGAGTTATTGCTGAGATATCATGCTTTTTAGTACTGATACCGTAATTAGTTGAAGTATCAAACATATATATTCAGCATATGCCAAACATTAAAATGTGTTATTCAGTGCTGAAAGGGTTAAGCCTTAATGTAATTACTTTAATAACATGAATAATTCTATCTGTCAAGTGTACAGATGTAAAGAACTAACCAGTATCCCAATACAAAATTCAATGAACTAATTAACACAAACCTGTATCCCAATACAAAATACAATGAACTGATTAACACAAACCTGTATCCCAATACACATAAAATAAATTGTTTCTTTTCTAATTTAACCCACCTGTCAAAACTTTACTTTTTTCAAATCCATAAAACAATTTTTTTTTTATCACAAGCTCAAGAGGTTGTATACTTTCACATGATCAAAATTCAAGTCCACTATTGGTATTCAACACATTAACCAGATATAATATTGTTTTATACAGGCATTGTGGAAAGATTTAATAAGATAGATGTTTTGATGCATATGATAATTTATTTGTGTAAAGTTAATTAATAAAAGCTAAACAACTCTACATGTTTCAGTCTTGTGAAGACTGAAGATGTGATAAAAAAAAACCCATCTGAGCAGCTTCTTGAAGTAGGAAGTGATGTGAGTGACTGACTAGGATCTTGTCCAATGTGATAAGAAACCCCATCTGAGCAGCTTCTTGAAGTAGGAAGTGATGGGAGTGACTGACTAGGCTCTTGTCCAATGTGATAAGAAACCCCATCTGAGCAGCTTCTTGAAGTAGGAAGTGATGCAAGTGACTGACTGGGCTCTTGTCCAATGTGATAAGAAACCCCATCTGAGTAGCTTCTTGAAGTAGGAAGTGATGTGAGTGACTGACTAGGATCTTGTCCAATGTGATAAGAAACCCCATCTGAGCAGCTTCTTGAAGTAGGAAGTGATGTGAGTGACTAACTAGGCACAGAAAGAAGCAAGCAGAAACCTTCCTCCCACGAAATCATGAATTGTAAGACCCAGTAAATGAACAACTTCAGATAAACTCATTGCACATGAGTATACCTATGGAGAGTAAGTAATACACACTAAAAAACTAACTACAGATCTCCTGGGGAAAATGGACAATACCTCACACCTCTCAGATTATGAAAAAGCACCACAGAAAGAAACTTTACACATTAGATTCATTCTACCTCAGTAAAATTGTAACTTTAAAGGATAAAATTGTTGGCCGAACATAGTACATGTTAACTATAGCTTGTGTTTCATTTGCAGACATCAATGACCCTGAGAAATGGGACAAGTGTCAAACTAAGTGTTAATCACCTTCCATATTAAATTTTGAATTCATATGAACAAAGGATAATTCAGAAAGCAAACATTTAAAAAACAATGGAAATGAAGTACAAAGTAAAGCTTGAAGTCAATACATATTGAACTATAATGGTAAAGATCTACACCATTATAGATGGTACAGTATGATTGGTCCGAGCATAGTCACATCATCAAAACATGGCAAAAATATAATGATAATGATAAGAACTGACTGATGAGCTGTTGAAAGTTTTAACAATACTTGGAGATCAAAGAACCGTGAGAGAGTTTTCAGTGAGTAAGATGGTACTGTTTTGGAAGTACACATTATTTGAAACATAGTAACTTATTTGCTTAATATTACTGCTTTGGTAATTCAACAAAATTGAAATATTAACTTAAGAAGAAAGATCACAAAACCTAATATCTTGTTCACTGGGTAAAAACAAAAGCGATTGTTTCATTATGTTCCTAAATTGCTAACTTTAAACATTAACAAAAGTAATAATTTATCAACTTTCCAGGCATTTTATGAAATTCTTAAGCATTACAATGTGAAATAAGTATGTTAGCTATTTAGCCTGTAGTTCAGTGTTACAATGTAGTAACTATGTATGTATTAAAATATATTGTAACTATTCTGGAATATTTCATAATAAAAATTATTCTTACATTCTACACATTAATTACTTGGACCATGAACTTACCTTTAAATTTTATATCATAATTAGAAAATGCCATTCTGTCACCATCAAGAACTTCCCCCAAAGTTAAGCTCTTGTGCTGAATCTATGAGTGGTTAAACAAGAAATACAATTATATGTCACCTTCCTGAACAAGGAATACAATTATGGTTTACCTTACTGAACAAGGAATACACTATACATTACATCAGTAAAGACACAAAAATAAATCCCAACTTTTAAAGCAATAAATATACAGAATGTTTTTATTATTAATTGTTATCATACATGAAAGGAATGCCATGCTAGCAGAGACTGTTATCATACATGAAAGGGATGTAAAACTGGTGGAGGTCGTTGTGAGATTCAGAAGCAATGTAAAACTGGTGGAGGTCGTTGTGACATTCAGAAGGAATGTAAAACTGGTGGAGGTCGTTGTTACATTCAGAAGGAATGTAAAACTGGTGGAGGTCGTTGTTACATTCAGAAGGAATGTAAAACTGGTGGAGGTCGTTGTTACATTCAGAAGAAATGTAAAACTGGTGGAGGTCATTGTTACATTCAGAAGAAATGTAAAACTGGTGGAGTTCGATTGTTACATTCAGAAGGAATGTAAAACTGGTGGAATTAAATTGTTACATTCAGAAGGAATGTAAAACTGATAGTTTCTTATTATATTATATTTAGAAGTAATACAAATATAGATGTCATTACAGTAAATATAGTTTCCAATTGTTATTTGAATGAACATAAAACTCATGCAAATTGTTATATGTAAATATGTTATATGTAAATAAGCAGAAAACCAACCCATGTTGTTATACCATTTAAAGAAAACCATGCTCAAATTTATTAATATTTTGGATTAATGTAATCCTAGAATGTTTTTTTTGTTTATTTATTCGGTGAAAGTGACCAATCAAGTTTATCATATTTTCGTACAATCCTAGTCTGAATTATTACATTATATTAAATGTAGCTTTAAGTTATTAATCTGGAATTTTATATTTA